>NW_007378542.1:39807-55292 GCF_000475195.1 Diaphorina citri | reverse complement strand
ACCCATAGGTAAAAATAATATACCGAGGGGTTGGGTAAGGTGGGGGGGGGGCGTGAAAAAATGAGAATATGCCCAAAGGGGGCGCCATGCAAAAAAAGTTTGAGAACCACTGCCCTAAGGAATGCTCAGGAGTCTTTGAGAACAAAAGGTTTGCGCCCCGTGTTGACTGGGCTATTTTCCCTCTTCCCCATCTAACATTCCCCCCTTCCACTAGCAGCTAGAACTTTACATTGAAATTTTCATTCGGGAGTGAGTGCATTTTTTTTCCTCGCCTATTTTGAAGATCGTAAAAATAGTGCTTTTTCGAAGGGGAGGCGGGAAATAGGTCTAACAGGGAGAAGAGGAAACCTATTTGAGGAGAGACAGAGGGAATTTAAAGGGAGAGGGAGAGGAGGAGGAACATGAGGAGAAGGAGAAGGAAGAGGAGGAGAAGGAAGAGGAGGAGGAGGAGGAAGAAGAGGAGGAGGAATGGCTGGAGGAGAGGAAAAGGAGAGGGGATTTAATTAAAGGAGGAGAAGGAGGGAGTTTCATTGAAATGCCATTCAGACGGGGGGTTGTGACATTAGACCATAGGCTAAGTTCATCTTGAATAAATAAGGGTTTTCTCCCACAGAGGCTGGCTTTTGCTTTGTCCTATATTGTCCTTTTTTTCTCTTCAATTTAGGGACTCAATTCCTAATGGTAGGTTTAGTTACTTATATAGGTATAGGTTAAAAAAAAAGTAGGTACCTATGTCATACACAAAAGATTCAGTAATTATGCAAAAGTCAAGCCCGTGGAAAAGAACAGCTCCTTTTGTATTTAACCTAACCCTATAATAACACTAATCACTGCTCTAATTGTGAAAACTCCTTCTTGCGTTTAACCTAACCCTATAACACTGGTCATTGCTCGTTTGTGCCAGTTCCTTTGGTAGCAATATTCCACGGATGTGACTTCTGCACAAGTACCCCACAATAAATTATGCTGTACTTACCTTAACATGAGTTGATAACTACTAGGTACTTCATAATTATGTACAACATATATCTACATATCAACATTGACATTAGACCATAGGCTAAGTTCATCTTGAATAAATAAGGGTTTTCTCCCACAGAGGCTGGCTTTTGCTTTGTCCTATATTGTCCTTCTTTTCTCTTCAATTTAGGGACTCAATTCCTAATGGTAGGTTTAGTTATATAGGTATAGGTTAAAAAAAAGTAGGTACCTATGTCATACACAAAAGATTCAGTAATTATGCAAAAGTCAAGTCCCGTGGAAAAGAAAAGCTCCTTTTTGTATTTAACCTAACCCTATAATAACACTAATCACTGCTCTAATTGTGAAAACTCCTTCTTTTGTTTAACCTAACCCTATAATAACACTGGTCATTGCTCATTTGTGCCAGTTCCTTTGGTAGCAATATTCCACGGACGTGACTTCTGCACAAGTACCCCAAAATAAATTATGCTGTACTTACCTTAACATGAGTTGATAACTACTAGGTACTTCATAATTATGTACAACATAGATCTACATATCAACATCACTTCTTCTTATTTGTCTCTTGATGTAATGGGACATTAGATGGTGGAGCCACAAAATAGTCCTCTTCTACATGCTTAGTATTCATCTTGACATCTTGTGTTGAATTCTCCATTTGTACAACATCATCTCTACATGGTGTTGACCATTCTTTGTCAAGCACATTAATCAGAGGTTTCACATTATCAACATTAACATTGTGAATCTTGTCGGCAAACTTGATAGCATCTTCAAGGATTGCCTTGCTTTTTTCACTTCCAAAGTTCACAAGGGACAGTCTCTCTAGCAAAGTAACAGTGGAATCATCTAGCACAACTTTATCAGAAGATTTTGGTTCTGGGGATTCTGCTTTAGGTTCCACATTGTGCTTACTACTGAAATATCTCGAGGTGTTACTGGTAGAAAGCAATCTTGTTTTGTTGAGAAAATGTCTTGAGCATGAATATAATCTGTTCATTTTTAAACAGTGAATTGAACTTGTAGAAGTGATGGAATCAAATCTGAAAATTTTAAAGAAAATGTTGTATCTGAATATTGTTTGAGGACTCTCTCTCTCTAAAAAAAGAAAACATTGAGTGAGAAGTGCTAATGCCAGCCATTTTCACTCAGACAGACCTGCCAAAACTGAGCCAGGGATCTCTCAGACAGTTTGAAGCTTTTTCTACCACACACATTACCTCAGTCTGCCAGTCCTGGATCTGTCAAAGCACCTGAGTGGAACATGCCTTGGGTCCTCCCTCACTCAATGTCCAATTTTGATGATTTCATTTAGTTTGACAACCATGTTTCCTTAACACCTAAGTACAGGAAATTTTTTGCCTACTGGATCTTGCAGCTGGTTGGGCCTATAGAGGTCTTGGGGGTTTTTTCTCAGTGACTTCTACAGATCACTGAAGTACTAGTAAATAAATTAATTAAATCATCCTTACCACAGTTCTGTCAAACTTTTCTGAATGAGGAGTTTAGGTGCGAGAGAATAATGGTAGCAAATAAATTCAAACAGGATTCCAAGGTTGTAGATTTCACAGTCCCATTAAGAATCTTGAGATAAGACTTCTCACTTCTCAGGCGATAAGCTTTGATAGTAGACAAGAGATAATCTGATAAATATATTTCTGATTTGTCAGTTTATCTTTTATCAGATAACAGAAACAGATACCCATGTGCTTCTTTTTTAAAAGTTCCCCTTCCCCTACTTCTGAACGTTGTGAAGATAGCAAACCTCTCCTCCGTTAACAAATATTAACCCTTGATTGCACAGCTTTCAATCAAAGCTCAAGCGCACTTTTATGCTATTAAACACCAGAAAAACAACGATATTTTTATTATTTTATGACCATAAAAGCTGAAAATTAAAATATTTACCATTATAACTCGTTATAAGTCTTGAAGGAACACGGGGAAAGTGATTTCTGAAATGATTTTTGGCTTCCCTTTTTAACCGTACGATCCTCCACGGAGTCCACTCGATATTCACCTCCTTGCGATTTGCTAACTTCACAGAGAAGAATTAAGGGGTATTTTATTTATGTGAAATGGAAATTTTTCCTAATCCAAAATATTCCACTGTGGTCACTTTTTTTATCCCCACCACAGTGCTTTTTGTTCTGGATAATAAAATGCAAAGTCAGCTGATTTCTTCTTCCATTTGCTAGTTCAAATGCTAATAATAAAAAAAAAGTGGATTTGTTGGAAAAAAAAGATGGCGACAAAAGGATACAAGTTTTTTTCTCTTCCAACAGAGGTGAAAATTTTTTCACTCAAATCCAAAAATATCCAAAACAAAAGGAGGGGAAGTGAATAATAAAATACAAAAAATGGACGAAATGGAAAAATTTTCACTTTTTTCCAACATTGCCACAAAATAAAATACGCGTTTTGAGAAGCAAGAAAAAACTAGAACGAAAAAGAAAAATTCTTTAAATGTCAAACTTATTGATGAATAAAATCAATTTGCCTTGAAAAATTACTTCCTAGACTGTCCTAGAGGGTATTTCTGACTCCCTTGAGTGTCGGTAAGTATCGCTAAATCCCCTTTATCTCCCTAGAACCTAACGCTTGAATAAACGAACTTCTTGGTTCTAGAGGCCCCTATACTAATCTAGCTTGTAGGAGAGAACCCCTTCCACTGGAAACACGAACAAGATTCAAGATTATGAAATAGTTACATTAAATTTGGTATTTGGTTATGCATTATCCACTCTTGAAAGATTACCTTATGTGGAGTGGATGACTCATTTGTATACAGTTTTTATGGTAGTCTAACTCTGTTCCTCATTAAGAAATCAAACCAGGTAACGACACTTCCTTTATTTTAGTTTAACGGATAAAGTGACATCCTCTCACTTGTGTGTTTGACAAATAGTGTTAGGTGTTTAAATTTAATTGGGGACCATAGTTCACTGATTTAATCAAGAAACAGGTGGTCCCAAATAAAAACATGCTGCATTACAATAGGTTAAACATATTGGATTCACTTGATTGTGCTAGTTTTCAACCTCTGTATTAATATTAAAGATCATTGCTTGCTTATTTTAAACTGTGCATTTATTTGTGTAAATAATTAACACTGTCCAAGAATTCAAATGTGAGTACCTAATCAGTGTCAAAATAACTAGTCTGACATTGTTCTTGTAACATATGAATTGTTGTTCAAATTGCATTATCTAGGGCCAAACACTTTCCCTCTGGGACACCTATCATGGTTAGAAAATATTTTCTTTTTAGTCTCTTACAAATAACTGTGTCGCCAATGATGACATCTTTTGTGTATTTATTTCTCAGTCTGCTTCCCCCAGAATAGCGTACTTCGATTTTTCTTTCTTTCGTCCTCTATTTTATACTCACTTCCCCTGAATCTTTCGAGTATTTGTGTCCCGAAATTTTTCTTCTTTTCGTCCCGTCCTAGGAGCCCTTTTACGACTTTCTTGTCGCTTTGTTTATTTTTAGCTTTCCTTTTTTTAACAATCAACAAGTAATTTTAATAATGTACATAAAGAGGTCGGTAGTTTAGGAATGAGTTTATACTAATACTGAAGACAGGCTAGGCTTTTACAAAGGACAATCCACTATTCACTTTGTATGGAATAAGGGACTGTAGGGGATATGTTCAATTTCAAATGGGCAATATGACATTTATGACCGAAAGTCCTGCAGCTTTTTAGTATTGGTCCAATCTGGTTTCTAGGAAAGACGAGCCCAATTTTTCAAGGCCATCTAGTTTCTTGGGAAATTTAAGCTAAATTTTCCAAGAAATCTGGATTTCTCCGGAAAAGTTCTGTGAAAATCAAACCCAATTTTTTCTCCTTTAAGCACGACGGGGCACAAAGCTGATTTCCTGAGATAAGAGCCCAGATGTTTCTGGGCGTCCAAGGGGGTTTTAAACATCCTAATCCCTTCCAACGCCTATCTCATGGACACGGAAAATAAGTAGGTGATTTCATAATCTATGTCAAGTCCACCTGACTTTCATTTCCGCCACCTGCTGACATCTATGCCACCTTGACACGAGAAAACGTGAACATATCTACTTATTCTTTGTTTTCTCATTTTCCTAACACGTGACAGACGTGATTATTCTCTTTGTTTTCTTTAAATTTTCTCTCGCTTTCTCAAAACTCATTTTTCTCCAGCACGTTGGTGAGATGGTCTCCTTATTAACATGTCAGATGTCAGGGCTCCCTTTTGCTACATTTCTATCTGTGATTGGTAGGTGGGGAGCTAGGACCTCTAATGCAACGGGGGAGGGTACATAATTTTTGACCATGGGATGTAGTGAGGAAAGTCGAGAACTAATAGAAAACCCATTTCTTACGCCTTAGACCGAGGGCTATAAAATTACTTTCCACGCCGCTGAAATGGAAATAATAATAATAGTGCTTATTTATACTGCTCGCATAGGACTGAAAAGTCCCTTTACTCCAGCAGTAGGCTACTACTATTATTGTGGTCAAATTCTCAAATTATATTGAGGATAAAATTCCATACCTCGGCTGGGATTGAACCCACGCCCTCCTGTTTAACAAGCGAGCGTCTTGACCACTACACCACCGAGGTAGGTTGTAGACCGAACACCGAAAGTAGACCCACTTAAAGGAAGATCGGAACCTACCTACCCAAGTAGGTATCTAATTTTACATCAGGTGACATAAGAACCCATCTATTATGTAGGTAGGTACCTGATGTACCAGGTATGTACCTACATAATATGTATAATCAAATTTCATTCAGAAATTGTCACGCTTCTTACACAAGAGAGGATTCAAATTACCGTGGACAAAGAGATATCCAAAACGAATCACCATCAGTTACTCGTGCCAGCCAAGTTAGCTTGAAAGGAGGCGCGCCTACCTTGTAAACGCTAGGTCGCGGGTTCGTTGCTCGATAAGGGCGAATTTCATACTGAACAGATGATGTTCGTGCTTGCATGGCTGGCTTTCTCCTATCGTTCTCTCTTCGATTTCAGGACGATAAGAAATATGTTGTACCTTTTGTTATATCAAACCTAAATAAAAAAAAAAAAAATCCCCAAAGGAAATTGAGTTAAAACTCTGTGCTTTGAGTTCATTGTAAATGTAAGTAGAGCTTCAAGCACTATGTAGATGTAAATGCAGTTTCTTTGTGTTATTATGTCACAACTTTAGTGCTCACTGCAGCATTGTAGGTAGGATTTTCCCGATATCTCAATAATCCTAAAATTCAATGTTTACCTACCATGCTGGCACCGGTCGCTATGCGCATTTATATGTCATAGCTACTCATTTTCCTCACGAGGCTGAGTGGGCCCCGCAACAGCCAGTCACGGAATCAATCATTTGGATGATACAAATTTCTTGACCCCGCCGGGAATCGAACCCGCGCGCAAGGCGAGCGCAGTGACCACTACGCCATGCTGGGAGCTGACAGTTAGGGGAATAAACAAATGAAAGGAAGGTGGAGTTGCATTTTCTTAAGCGGAACCGATTTCGATGGCGCGCCATCTTGATTTTGCGATGATCTTAGGACCCAAGCCCATGCAGCCATGCTTGCATTAACTAATGGCACTTTGTCATCAACTCATGATACAGCTATTTCTACCTTTAGAAAATAGAGGTCATAGCCATTCAACCTTGGAGAAAAAAGCTGGAGACGACATATTGGAGGAGGGAAAAAAAAGGAGAAGAAGAAGAGAAAGAAGAAGAAGAAGAAGAAGAAGAAGAAGAAGAAGAAGAAGAAAAACTGAACAAGACTTTCGTCTTAGGAACACGTAGCTACGTATTAAGGAGAGAAAACTTGAACTTTTAAGAAAAACTGATGAAGCGTGCTAAGAAGCCGAAAGGTGTGGGGGAGGCAGATATAAAATTTGAAAGGGAGAAAGAAAAGGGACGAGATAAAAGGAGGAGGAAAAGGGAATTCAGGAAAGAAGCAAAATTAGGAAGGGAAGAAAGGGAATTTTTGGGGAAAGGAGAGAATACACGGGGGAAAAATTTGGTTTTTTTTTTTTTTTTTTTTTTTTTTTCTTATTGTTATTGTTATTAATATTTCTTGGTTATTTTTTACCTGTGTGGTGTTCCCACTAACCCATACTCTAAACTTCTAAAGTGTAACCAGGTTATAAGATCTTATCCTATTTGATGTATTTCATTTTGATGAACTGAACATACTGAACTGACATTAGACCCACTAACTCGCCTATTGTTCTGTCCAACTTCCTTCTGCCTCAATTTATATCAGAGCTTCATCTTGAAAATAACCAGTGTCGAAGAGAAAAAAAAAGAAGTAAAAACTACTATTTTTTCAGTGGCGGAATACGGGAAGGAAAACACGATTTTCTTAAGGTTTAGACACGCGTAACGGCACCTAGCCCGACATACTAAGTAATAATGTTCGTTCTCGGAACGGCTGATTTTCTCTGTCTTCCTTCTCTCTTCGCTTTATGAGAACTTATATGAGACATTATGCGTGCCGCAAGTGTAACAAGTGTCACGCTGTCACACTTCTTGTCAAGTGATTCCGTATATCAAGTGGTTGTTGGAAAAAAAATAAACTACATAAAAATATATAAATAAAATAAAAATAACTGCATATAATACCCATTTACCCTGCATAATTATAATTTACCCTGCACACCCATTTACCCTGCACAAACTGCATATAATACCCATTTACCCATCAATAGTATACAAAGTTCGACCCCGAGCGGTGTTCCCGAAAAACTTTTCCGTGGAAAGTCCTGAAGAGTTTCGCGCCAGACTTGAAGATAAATATTGACTCTCACGTCAGTCCTGCAGTCCTTACAGTTCTAGAACGGGAAGTTTTACTCCTTGATTAAAATTCTTTGTGAAAACATCCTCGAGTCTTGCAGTCTCTAGGAGAAAACTATACCTAGATTCTTACTCTGGTCTCTGCACTGAGTAAAAAATTAGTGATAGGGTGCCAGAAGTTAGGTCGGAAGAACTCTTGGGTTATTTCCCCTGATTTAGGTTGGTATGCTATATTATAACAATATTATTGTCCAGCTTCCCGATACCTACCTATAGAGTTCAGTATCAGAGTTCAGGACCCACTCGTAATTGGGGTTCCGGCACCCTAAGTTTTTTCTCAGTGTGGTACTAAGAACTACTGAAACGTGGGTTCCTCACGTCTCGCATCTGGGCGGAACGTGTGTAGCAGAAAAAGCTCGAGATCTGTCAGACCATCTGAGGGACCTGGGTCTGAAGGTTTTTCCGCCACACACGTTCTGATGGTCTGAGTGTGAGTGGCTTTATGACGTCACTGGCTGAAGTAAGGAGACATGAAAAATCCCATCTGCAGTGATGGTGTAGTGTAGAGCTATTTGTGCATAATACATTGCAAATCTACAGTACTCTTTCGCTGTGATGGCCTTTCAGCTTTTTGCTGAATGTTGCATTTATGATTGAGCAGAGTACTGAGCCTTATCAAACGAAAGGAGTGAGTTGCAAATTTTAACTCGAAGATGTGATGTTGCAATACCTATTCGTTTGTCTATTTATATCATATCACCATCCCTCTCGAACGAGGTTGTCCGATTTTGCTGAAATTCAGCAGAAGTAAAATAGCTTTTAGACCCGATTCTTTATAGGTTCATTGATTCTTTAGATTTCATAACCTAGGTATTTTCTTTATTTTTAATCACATTTTTTTTTTTATTATTTTACTTTTAACTTTTTCCGAATTAGGAGATCAGTTCCTCCTTCCTAATCAGTCCGTTCTTCATCCTCCCAGGCTCCACCTTCCTCTTTCTCCTCCACAAAACTAGAAGTTTTCCCATACACACTTGTCTCTCACGATATGTCCCCATAACGTTACTTTTTCCTCTGCTTTTATTTGTGCACGAAACGTAGAATGTAGATGTGAGGAAGACTGGAATGATTTTCATAATTTGGCAGTATATATGCAGCAGAGTGACTACAAACTTGGGAGAGAAAGGACGAGATTTATGGCTGACAATTGTGCTAAGTCAACTGGAGGAGATGGGAATGAAATTTTATAGGTGTGATAAAACTTCGCCCCGTCTCTACCTCCGAGCACCCACTCCGTCCCCCTCTGTTTCCACCCCATCTAACCTGAACACCAGTGGCGTGGGGAACGGGAGGTGTGCCATTCTCTCCTTCCCTCTAACGTCCTCCTTTAGTGTCCTCTAGAATAGAATATAGAAACAGAATTCGCTCTAACGTTGTAAAATTGACCCTAAAGTGGCAAAGCCTAACGTCCGTCTTCTAGTAGGTACAGTTCAGTTAATTAAATTTCATCAAATTATTGAACCAGCGTTGGTTTTCCCGCCCGGCGCGAATTTTTTCTCAAACAGATAAGGTTTCTCGGAACGTCTAACTTTCTACTATTCCGTCTTCCTTCGTCGTCTTCTAGCGAAAAGAGAAGGTCTCTTTTCGCTTTCGGAGGATAAGACCTTAGCAGTTACAGTTCCCTCTAAACTTATTTTGTTCATCTTTTTCCCCCTCGTATTCGCCTCTGTTTCATTTTCTCTACCTCCGAGCACCCACTCCGTCCCCCTCTGTTTCCACCCCATCTAACCTGAACACCAGTGGCGTGGGGAACGGGAGGTGTGCCTCTCCCCTTCCCTCTAACGTCCTCCTTTAGTGTCCTCTAGAATAGAATATAGAAACGGAATTTGCTCTAACGTAAAATTGACCCTAAAGTGGCAAAGTCTAACGTCCGTCTTCTAGTAGGTACAGTTTAGTTAATTAAATTTCATCAAATTATTGAACCAGCGTTGGTTTTTCCGCCCGGCGCGAATTTTTTCTTAAACAGATAAGGTTCTCGGAACGTCTAACTTTCTACTATTCTGTCTTCCTTCTCTTTTCGCTTTCGGAGGATAAGACCTTAGCAGTTACAGTTCCCTCTAAACTCATTTTGTTCATCTTTTCCACCTCGTATTCGCCTCTGTTTCATTCCTATTTCTCTTCCCCCTGTTTTTAATCCATTCTTCTTCGTTGTCATTTTCATTTCTGATTTCTTTCCATTCATTCAAATTTATTTTGTTTCTTTTTTCTCTCCTTCCTCATCCTCCTCTTCGGTCTCCCTCCTCGAGGTGGGTAGGAAAGGGTGATTTTCTTTTGTAAGCTTTTCATGAATTTTCCGGTCAAATTCGACCAGCCTTGGTAGCTTGGAGGGTAGCACCCGCCCCTGCGCGCTGTAGCGTCTGCCTTGGAAGCGGTATAGATCGCGGGTTCGATTCCCACCCAGGGCGAGCTTTATCCTAAACAGATATAAAAAGTAATGTCAGCAGAGAGCGCAGAAATAATGTCATAAAAATCAAATGTTATTTTGCAAAAAGAGAAGAAAAAA
The DNA here is from genome assembly GCF_000475195.1 of Diaphorina citri. Lineage (NCBI taxonomy): Eukaryota > Metazoa > Arthropoda > Insecta > Hemiptera > Psyllidae > Diaphorina > Diaphorina citri. Next base: position 44,960 of record NW_007378542.1, on the reverse strand, counting down.
AGAGATATACCTATTTATTATTTAGGAGTTGCAGATGACGCCTATTACATAATAATTTGGCTTTAGTGAACTGTTGGACTGATTTAATCCACATTTAACAAACCTTTCAAGAGTTAGGGTGAGACATAACATTTGTAAGGAATTGGAAGATTACAAGGAATTATTGTAAGTTTGCAAAGGAATCTAGGCGCAAGGCATCGGCAGTGCGAAAGGCCAAGTTCCGGCCTTAGGCCCTTAGCACGCAGTCTGTTATCACAAGTTTATAAGGAATTATTGAAAGTTTACAAGGAATTATTCCAAGTTTGCAAGGAATTATTGAGAGTAAGCATGGAATTATTAAAAGTTCGCCATCAGGCATCGCAAGACTACAAGGAATTATTACAAGTTTGCAAGGAATTGCGAGATTACAAGGCATTGCGAGCAAGCAAGGAACTATTTTGCTAAAAGATTACAAGGAATTATTGTAAGTTTGCAAAGGAATCTAGGCGCAAGGCATCGGCAGTGCGAAAGGCCAAGTTCCGGCCTTAGGCCCTCAGCACGCAGTCTGTTATTACAAGTTTATAAGGAATTATTGAAAGTTTACAAGGAATTATTCCAAGTTTGCAAGGAATTATTCAGAGCAAGCATGAAATTATTAAAAGTTTACCAGGCATTGCAAGACTACAAGGAATTATTAAAGTTTGCAAGGAATTGCGAGATTACAAGGCATTGCGAGCAAGCAAGGAACTATTAAAAAAAATTGCAAGACTACAAGGAATCGCAAGTTTACGTTTTTAATCCATTCTTCTTCGTTGTCATTTTCATTTCTGATTTCTTTCCATTCATTCAAATTTATTTTGTTTCTTTTTTCTCTCCTTCTTCATCCTCCTCTTCAGTCTCCCCGCTCGAGGTGGGCAGGAAAGGGTAGGAGTACGTACATTTACGTCAGGAAGGTAGTGTCTTCTACGTTCTTATAAAGTTTTGTATCTTGTGATTTTCTTTTGTAAGCTTTTCATGAATTTTCCGGTCAAATTCGACCAGCCTTGGTAGCTTGGAGGGTAGCACCCGCCCCTGCGCGCTGTAGCGTCTGCCTTGGAAGCGGTATAGGTCGCGGGTTCGATTCCCACCCAGGGCGAGCTTTATCCTAAACAGATAAAAGAAGTAAATAATGTAAAAACGAATCTATTCAACATAATACAGAAGTAAGGAGAACGTATAATGTTTTCTAAGTCTCTGGCGAGAAGAAGTGGAAGCAATGTCAGAAAGTTTTACAAGAATTCCGTCATTAGATATACCTATTATGTAGAATGTATGTATATTTATGTAAAATACATACCTCTTCTATGTTTATCATTATGTAAAAAAGGAGCATAGAGTGGTCAGCAAGTTTGGAAACAGGCGGAGAGAGATTTTTCTGGTGTTTTAAAATCAGACGCTCCACTCTTTTATACCCATACTGTGCCTGATATAGTATATCACTGATGTACTCATTTTGGCTTAAGTAAATCTCTTTTTAAACAAAACTGAATAACTTCAGCTATACCGACTAAACGGTTAGAGATATTGTAAAAGTTTGGCTATAAGATCAAGAACACCCAAAATAAGCATCATTCAATAGGATGAGGAAAGTCGTGTGATGTCCACACCAGATTTTTTAGGTTTGAAAAGCCCTGTATCAAAATAAATTACCTAGGTATGCCTACCTGGGAAAAACCTGAAAGGATATATTCTCTCTTCTCTCATTCCCAAGATATGTAAGAAGGACTGTCGGAATGTTGGTGATGATTTGAACAAATGAACCGATACCTCAAAAAGTGGTCAAGATTGCAAGATACCTACCTAGCTTACAAACGGAAAACGTAAAGAAATAGGTAACTGTATGATACTAAACGACAATGTAGATTTCCGACTTTTTGTATGAGGGAGAAGGAATTTTGAAAAGAATATCATCCTTCTTAGCCCTTTGAATATTTGAATACCAGGATACCCCTATTGTTAACCCTTTGAATACAGGATGAGAGCTTGTCAGTGCAATTCCCAAGTTATAGGGTTCAACAAAAGATTTAACTCATTTAACCGGTTTAGGTGTAGGTATTATTTTCCTTTCTTGAAACTGATCACTGGAAAATTCAGTTCCCATTTCAGCAGTGGTCAGTTTCCCCAAAGCAAAGGAAAATACACCTTTTCATACCTAGGTGTACCTACTAGTGGTTCAGTAAGTAGAAATCACTTAAAAGAGGTTCCGCCTTATACCATCAGGTAGTTGTTTAATGATCATAAACACTCACTTAGAAAAAAGGCCCCGTTTCGCTGGAGGACGTAAAACTGAGACAAAACCAGCCCTGTCAAGCCACAGACAATAACACTGGCTCTTTTGAATGGGACTATGGTCAAGTCCGTCTCAGGAAGTAGGGTACAAATGGGTGAGAAACCAATATTGGTAGGTGAGGATAGGTACTAAACTTATAGACCTAATATAGGTAATACTAAGATGGGAAACCAATATTAGATAGGTTTAAATAACTATAGACCTAATATATTTCCTACATACTTACACTAATAAAGTAGCTTCAAAACATGAATGAAAGGAAATGAAATGTAAAACTGAATGACAGCGTGGTAGGTGCAGGTACTAAAACAGTGGAGTTTACGTGTGGGAGCACTTCCACTAATGTGTATAGTTTTGTATTTTGTAACTAATAGTGGTCTAATAAATAGATACATACTTTTTTTCCTTTTCATTTTTCCAAGGAAAGAAAGATCTTCTTCTCATTATTATTATTGTTTTTTTTTTTCTTTTTTTTTATAATCAAGCAAGGTCTATTATAATAATATTATGCATTGTAAAATGTTAAACCCATAAAATACACGAGACCTTGTTTAGACTGCTGGGGTAAAGGGACTTTTTAGTCTCATTCGAGCAGGATAAACAAGGTATATTCTACAAAAAAAAAAGGAGTACACATTACATGATGGATAATAATGTCTTCACAAGTCAGTTAGTTGGTCCGTTGGTAGTTAGCCCCCACACAGATTAGAGCACATCTCCTTCAGCTACCTCACCAGTCAGCAATCTTAATTCTAACTACAATCTGTACGTCACATTAGAGCAAAAAACTACCTCACTAAATCTGTACGTCACATTAGAGCTAAAAACACATTTGCAAGACTAAAAATAATCGAAATTCTTCTTCTTTCCTTTTCTCGGTTTGCAGAAAAAACAATTAAATTTAATGTGACTCCACATAGCATAAGCATGATTGTCAGGGCATGACTGGATCTCGAATATATTCCTACAGGGTGGCCCATCGGAGACAACACTGGACAAAAATTGCGTTAACACATTGTGTGACAAGCCCCCGATTGGTGATTCTATCCCAGGGGCCACATTACAAAAGATTGTCTTCTAGTATGAGAGCCGCTGAAGTCGCGCGACCAAGGCTAAAAACAGAGAGGAGTGGAGGGCATTGAGTAGGCAGGGGGGAAGAGACGACTTCAAACTGAGAGCAAAATGCTCTAGGAGGCTCTTTGCTCTCCTCTCTGTTTTTATCCTTAGGCCTCCTAAGGTGTGTCCACACATAGTCTCCCTGCAGTCCCTGCCATCGATCGATGTCGACTGACCCGTCCACACTACCTCGACAACATAGATTTATCTCGTTGATTGACGGCCAGTCGACTATGTCTGGACACACCTTTGGAATGTGATGAAAGGGCTGTATCATTTTCATAGGTTTGAATTTTCAGGCAACATGGGCATCGCGCAACTATGCTTCCAATATGCGACAGGCCTGAATGGTGGAAGGAATTTTCCTTGATTTTAAAGGCTGATCTCTTTTCGGAGATTTCAGTGATTCCTAACCCACCCTGTATTTATGTAGTGAACAATATTCTGTATTCTGTATAGAGAGATATTATCGTTATCATTTCTATACTGGGAAGTTTTGAAAACTTTATAAAAACTATATGCATCTCCCCTCCTCTCTCTCTCTCTCTCTCTCTCTCTCTCTTGTGAAATTTATGAACCAGATTAGTAAGCTGGGAGTCGAGGCTTCGATCACGCTGTCTGGTGAGAAAGTTCTGCTACTTCTGTTTGTGTTGTGTTGAAAAGGCTTGATCAAGAAATTTTTGATTCTGAATTTCTGATTCTTTTCTTTCTTCTTTTTCTCCTCTTCTTCTTTTTTCTTCTTTTCCTTCTTCTCTTCATCTCTTCCCTTTCTTCTATTGCATTATTTAAATGGATTTTTGAATTCTCGTCAAAATGTCGTTCCTCGATTTCTTTTTTCTTTCTCAATATTTCTCAGCATTGCGTACCTAGCTATGTAATTACCGATTTGTTGGACAATTTGTCTGCCCAGAATAGTTTTAGTAAGATCACAGGATAGAATATGGCAGAGTGACATATAATCTGGCAATTTTCTCTTCCATACCGTGTGATCGGTCTTCACATGACCAAATTTGACGCTATAAGTCAATATTTCTCAGCATTGCGTACCTAGCTGTAATTACCGATTTGTTGGACAATTTGTCTGCCCAGAATAGTTTTGGTAAGATCACAGGATAGGATATGGCAGAGTGACATAGAATCTGGCAATTTTCTCTTCCATTTCCATACCGTGTGATCGGTCTTCACATGACCAAATTTGACGCTATAAGTCAAATTTTTGCTATGTAGTTATGTACCTACCATAGAAAATTGTCAGATTATATGTAGCTTTGCCATATCGTATGATCCTACCTTAATGTAAATTTAATGTAAAAAAAAAGAAAAAAAATGTAAACGCAGTTTCTTTGTGTTATTAGGTATGTCACAACTTTGGTGCTCACTGCAGCATTGTAGGATTTTCCCAATATCTCAATAATCCTAAAATCCAATGTTTACCTACCATGCTGGCACCGGTCGCTATGCGCATTTATATGCCATAGCTACTCATTTTCCTCACGAGGCTGAGTGGGCCCCGCAACAGCCAGTCACGGTATCAATCATTTGCATGATACAAATTTCTTGACCCCGCCGGGAATCGAACCCGGGTCTCCCGCGTGCAAGGCGAGCGCAGTGACCACTAAGCCATGGGAGCTGACATTTGAAGTCTAAAATAGGACGTGTACTTTATTAATCCTTTATGCATGTAAAAAAAAAAAAAAAAAAAAAAAAAAAAAAAAAAAAAAAAAACACA
>NW_007378542.1:0-38961 GCF_000475195.1 Diaphorina citri | reverse complement strand
TGCAAGACTACAAGGAATTATTAAAGTTTGCAAGGAATTGCGAGATTACAAGGCATTGCGAGCAAGCAAGGAACTATTGAAAAATTTGCAAGGAATTGCAAGACTACAAGGAATCGCAAGTTTACAAGAAATATCAATATCAAGCTTACAATATCTCCTCGGGTATATGACATGGAATATCCAACTTCCAACATCATCCCAGACAAATTACCAATAATAAAATAACATCGTGGAAGACAAAATCTCGTAATAAAAAGTAATGTCAGCAGAGAGCGCAGAAATAATGTCATAAAAATCAAATGTTATTTTGCAAAAAGAGAAGAAAAAAAGAGATATATTTATTATTTAGGAGAAGAGGGTAGCACCCGCCCCTGCGCGCTGTAGCGTCTGCCTTGGAAACGGTATAGGTCGTGGGTTCGATTCCCACCCAGGGCGAGTTTTATCCTAAACAGATAAAAAGAGCTTCGCCCCGCCAAGTCAAAACAGTCTGACATTTCACAATAATTTACTGAAACCGATTTCGAAAAGTTCCACACAAGTCAATCTGTTCTTGATTTTTATGTGATCAGCAGCTCCTTAAAGTGATCAAGTTTATCGCCACATCATGAAACCCTTTTCTTGACATAAAAACCCCGCCAAGTCAAAACAGTTTGACATTAAATTTCACAATAATCGAAAAGTTCCACACACAAGTCAATCTGTTCTTGATTTTTATGTGCTCAGCAGCTCCTTAAAGTGATTAAGTTTATCGCCACATCATGAAACCCTTTTCTTGACATAAAAATGTCCACCTGTCCACCGTGATGACTATTATTGAAATTTAGGTGGTGGAAATCTAGAAATAGTTATAGGTACATTAGTAACGTTGGAAATCTAGAGATAACGTCACACAAGGTTCAATATGGTGATGGGTTGTGTTTAAATTATTGGTGGATCAGGAATTGAGATTAACTCAACAGAACTATCGATAGTTTGGTATTCAGTGTCGAGATCACATCATCTTCAAGATGCCACCACTTCCAATGTTTCGAATAAACCAGGGTCGTATCCAGGATTTTATCGAGGGAGGGGGGCTAAGAATTAAAAAAGTGACTTACGAGGAGTTGGGTTGTTGTTGTTGGAGCCGAAAAAACTTCGACCCCGTCGGGAATCGAACCCGAGACCTCTGCCGTGTAAGCATAGTGTATCTCGTAATAAAAAGTAATGTCAGCAGAGAGCGCAGAAATAATGTCATAAAAATCAAATGTTATTTTGCAAAAAGAGAAGAAAAAAAAAGAGATATATTTATTATTTAGGAGAAAAAAATGGTTACAATTCAGAGTGCTTCTGGGCATTTGATAATAATGCTGTGTATCATTCAAATAAAATATCCCGAGCTTGTGATATCGTATTGGATTTCCCGGGGACTTCGGGACAGTTTAGTGGAGATTATGGATGAAACAGTGGATTTAGTGGACATTTTATATACAGAATAGTCGGAATAGTGTGGATTCAGTCGATTTAGTGGACATGTGAGTGAAAAAAAAAGGATGTTACTGTAACGGATAACAGAATGATATCACAATGGATAACGAAATGGAGGACTGATAAATTGGCACAAGTGGGACCGCGCGTAATTTAGGATTTTCAATATCCACAACTGTTTGCAGCTTTTTCCAGGAGGTTCTATCTTAGGTGTCCACTAATTCACAGGAAGAAAAAAAAAAGTTTGTCTTCTTCTTCCTCCTCCTCCTTCTTTTCTTCTTTATTTCAGGGTCTTTTCTATTTTACATCCATTTTCTCCTCTTCTCGTCTCGTCTCTATTCACCGTGATGACTATTATTGAAATTTAGGTGGTGGAAATCTAGAAATAGTTATAGGTACATTAGTAACGTTGGAAATCTAGAGATAACTTAAAATAGATATACATACTTAGCAATGTTGGAAATCTAGAGATAACGTCACACAAGGTTCAATATGGTGATGGGTTGTGTTTAAATTATTGGTGGATCAGGAATTGAGATTAACTCAACTATCGATAGTTTGGTATTCAGTGTCGAGATCACATATCACACCATCTTCAAGATGCCACCACTTCCAATGTTTCGAATAAACCAGGGTCGTATGATCGTATTTAGGATTTTATCGAGGGAGGGGGGCTAAGAATTCAAACAGTGACTTACGAGGATTCTCCTCCTCCTCCTCCTTTTCCCTCCAATTCTTTGCAAAATACGAGTAGGAGTGACTGTAGAAATATTATTCCGAGAAGAAAAAAAGTTGAAAAAAAAATATCTACCTTTTTCTCCCATTTCCAATTCAATATTCCCCTCCTCTCCGTAATATGTATTTCCCTCTATTCTCAATTTTCCCTGTGATGGGTTGTGTTTAAATTATTGGTGGATCAGGAATTGAGATTAACTCAACTATCGATAGTTTGGTATTCAGTGTCGAGATCACATCTTCAAGATGCCACCACTTCCAATGCTTCGAATAAACCAGGGTCCGTATCCAGGGTTTTATAGAGGGGGGAGTCGCGGACGCTTCAAATTTTCTAAGCCCAGACCATAGTAAGGGAAGAAAATAAAAGCCCAAGGGGGAGGGACCCCGGACTTTTCAAAGGGGCCTGAATCGACTGTATTTTCCCCAAAAAATAAAATAGGAGTGCCTCAAAAATTTCAACTAAAACAAAAACAGGTTTTTCTCTCCTCTGAAAAATGCATAATATTTTCATTGGAAGCTTTGTATGAATGGAAGAAGCAAAAACCACTTTTTTTTACTAGGTAGGTATACAACTATTACATAGGTGAAAAACTAAATTTTATTAAACTAAAATAAAAAAACAACAACAACAACAACAACAACAACAATGATCATCCATATTATACAAAAAGCCCACTCTGAGGCTTTAGGTGTAGGGGCAAACAGCCCCAAAAGATGGCTGGTCAGCCCCAAAGGACGGGTTGAGCCCCGAAAGATGGGTTAATCTTATACGAACAGACGAAGTTTACAGAGGAGACCTGAAGTTAAGCACCGTTGAGCCGAGAGTATTCTTGGATGGGTGCCTCTTCCTCTTCCTTATTCGTAGCAATTTCTTCCAGGTTTCTTGAACTAAACGGGACAAATATTACTTTCTATTTTTGAGTAAGCATTGAACAGTTCTTAATGCACTTATGCAATGCTTTCAGTATTTTCTTAATGCTCTTCTCTTTCTTTATTCGTCATACTTATCTACCCACCTTTTTCTTGCAACTTTCTTCATTTCAGTTTTTCCCTTCTCCTTTTCTTCTTATTCTTCTCTCTGTCTCTCTCTCTCTCTCTCTCTCTCTCTCTCTTCCTTTTATATTCTTCTAAAGGATTTTTTCTTCAGTCCTATTCCGTCAGTGTCAATTTTTTTTTCTCCTCCTCCTCCTCCTCCTCCTTCTCTTCTTTCTTATTTTTATTCTCCTCCTCTTTTTTCAATTATTTTCTTTCTTCTTTCTTTTCCTTTCTCTTCCTCGTTCTCTTTCTTCTTCCCATTCCTCTCTCTCTCTCTCTTCCTTTTTTATTCTTCTGGAGGATTTTTTCTTCAGTCCTATTCCGTCAGTGTCAATTTTTTTTTCTCCTCCTCCTCCTACTTCTCTTCTTTTTATTCTCCTCCTCTTTTTTTTAATTATTTTCTTTCTTCTTTCTTTTCCCTTCTCTTCCTCGTTCTCTTTCTTCTTCCCATTCTTTTTTTTTTTTCTATTTCAGCACGTTTTGTATCATCAATTCCAAGTTCCTTCAATTGGAATTATGTGTGTAACATGAAATAATACGTAGGTATACCTATAGGTATCTCATTCTTGTAGGATTAGCTATAGTGATTGTTGGTGTAAGAAAACAATTAAATAAACAAACACAAGGTGTATAAATATTAAATTAATAATATCCGAGGTAATAAATAGTAATAATGTATAGTGAACATCTAGCCTGTTCAGAACCTTCGGTACATTCTGGTTGAGCTCAGTGGGCAGTACAACGAAACAAAATTAGACTAGATGGTACGCAGCTTGCTGGTTAACAATGTATGACCTGACAGTTATGCCTGAACAGGTCTGAATGTCAGGTCTAACTCATACCTGATGAGCACACACACTATCAGGTAAACCTGACAGTCACGCCTGAACAGGTCTGCCTGTCAGGTCTACCTGATGAGTAAACAGGTGTCAGATGCAACTGATACCTATCAGGTCTATATCCTGATAGTGAGTGGCCGCCCTTAAGACAATTCAGCATGACTGTAGGTAAGTATCATGCCCGCCGCTCTTGCTGAGACCATCTTAACGTGTGTGACGGAAAAAGCTCTCGTCAGACTGCGGTCTGACAGACTGTCTGAGCGTGAGTGGCTGGCCTTTAGGGTAGGTAAAGCTTAAAAGCCTTAAAAAAGTATTTGAAGGCTGTGGCCTCAAAAAGAGATAGACGGGTACCTACATTCCTGGTACATAGAATGGTACAATGACCATAGTTTTTAGAATGGTAGGTCTTGACATGGGACCACAGTACCTAGAATGGTAGGTATTGGGACCACAGTAGGTACCTAGAATGGTAGGTATTGATGGGACCACAGCACCGTTGAGCCGAGAGTATTCTTGGATGGGTGCCTCTTCCTCTTCCTTATTCGTAGCAATTTCTTCCAGGTTTCTTGAACTAAACTGGACAAATGTTACTTTCTATTTTTGAGTAAGCATTGAGCAGTTCTTAATGCACTTATATGCAATGCTTTCAGTATTTTCTTAATGCTCTTCTCTTTCTTTATTCGTCATACTTATCTACCCACCTTTTTCTTGCAACTTTCTTCATTTCAGTTTTTCCCTTCTCCTTTTCTTCTTCTTCTTCTTCTTCTTCTTCTTCTTCTTCTCTCTGTCTCTCTCTCTCCCTCCCTCTCTCTCTCTCTCTCTCTTCCTTATTTATTCTTCTGGAGGATTTTTTTTCAGCCCTATTCCGACAATGTCCAGTTTCTTTCTCCTCCTCCTCCTCCTCCTTCTCTTCTTTCTTATTTTTATTTTCCTCCCCTTTTTTTTAATCATTTTCTTTCTTCTTTCTTTTCCCTTCTCTTCCTCGTTCTCTTTCTTCTTCCCATTCTTTTTTTCTATTTCAGCACGTTTTGTATCATCATATCAGTCGCGCTACTTGGGTGATGTTTCAAAGTCATAGAGCAGGAAAAATGAGGACCAACGGAATTTTTCTTTTTCTTCTGCGACTTCTAAATTTAATACCAAGATAAATCGATTAAAAAAATTCCGGTAAATCGTGAACTTTGACGTCACGGCATACGCTCCGGTACACGATGACGTCACATCAAATGTCCCAAGCTACCTAGCGGACGAAAAAAACAACTGACGTCACACATCTTTGAACTTCACGGGTCATCAAATCTTCGAACTAAGGTAGGTTAGCACCATAGTCCTACACAAGAAGCTCACCTAGAGGCTTAAGTGTGGGGTCCACGAAACTAGGCCAAGAGTTGGACTGCCTGATGGGCTCTTCGCAAACAGGGCGTAAAACTTGAGAATCTTTTACGATAAGATCCCAGCACACTGTAGATTTTTTCGCTAGAATTGGTCTTTCGAAACATGAAATCATCTCTATACTCTCGCTAGAGTGCTCTATGACTTGTGTACACCACTCCACGAACTTGTCAGACCCCGTAGAGCGTATAGAGAGTAGAGAAAAAGTTTACAGTGTACTCGCCCCTATACAGTCACAACTTACATCCCGTGTGCATCCAGCCTAAGTGAAATGCCTAGGCATGTACAGTCAATCTCACATGAGAACTGACAAGATACCTCCCAAGATGAGGAGGAAGTCTTCAAGCCATCATATATGATATACAATACGGTCAATATGAGAGAGAGGTCGGACTGTCCTGTTTGTTTATACTGTCCCGGATAGGACTGAAAAGTCCCCTTTGAACTTACTTTTACATAGGAGGCAGTTTACAACAGATGTCTTTGACTCTCAGAAGCTAAGTTAAGTTTGAAATATTACCTACGTAGCGCAGCTGAGCGGCGATAGCACGTTGAAGACCCAGTTCTCAATGATTCACTTGCCACTTGCCAGTCTAGTTAGATTGGTTAGTAGCGCGTCTGCCTTGTAAGCGCTAGGCCGCGGGTTTGATTTCCGCCCGGGGCGGATTTTATCCTTATAATCTTTCTAGTTTTTTCCAATCCTGTCTTACATCTCTCATCGATTTCGGGACGATAAGACCTTAGCAGTTACAGTTCCCTCTGTCAAACCCTACGAACCCTTGGTTCACCTCTTGTTCTTGCAGAACATAAAATCAAATGTAGGCAGTTTCCTACTCCTGAGAGTCCTCAGCCCATGTGTGCGATTTGCAATACTCCCCTAGGTTGGGTACTCCTGAGCCCTTGTGTCCGATTTACTCACCGTGGCTGTCAGAATTGAAACGCAGGCGATTCATGTGGCTTCGTGTCCATAACTCATACATACATCATTCCTAAGGTACTAGATATCGAACACACCTCCATCTTAGCTTTCTATCTTCAAGTTCGATCAAAACCCACGAGTAAGAGAGAGAGAGAGTGAGAGAGAGAGAACGAGACAGAGAGAGAGAGAGAGTGAGAGAAAGAGAAGAGAGAGAGAGAGAGAGAGAAGGAGGGTGTCAGAGAGTTTCAATCACAAATCAAACAAATTTATTATTATGAGAATGGTTGGGTATAGGCAGGAACTATTTCATGTCTAAACTCTTCAATAACTTTGAGGTGTCATTCTAGGTACTTCAGTCCTAGTACCTACCATTCTAGGTACTGTGGTCCCAATACCTACCATTTTATGTACCAGGAATGTAGGTACCCTTCTATCTCTTTTTGAGGCCACAGCCTTCAAATACTTTTTTAAGGCTTTTAAGCTTTACCTACTCTAAAGGCCAGCCACTCACGCTCAGACAGTCTGACAGACCTGGGCCTCGAGCTTTTTCCGTCACACACGTTAAGATGGTCTCAACACGAGTGGCGGGCATGATACTTACCTACAGTCATGCTGAATTGTCTTAAGGGCGGCCACTCACTATCAGGATATAAGACCTGATAGGTATCAGTTGCATCTGACACCTGTTTACTCATCAGGTAGACCTGACAGGCAGACCTGTGCAGGCGTGACTGTCAGGTTTACCTGATAGTGTGTGTGCTCATCAGGTATGAGTTAGACCTGACATTCAGACCTGTTCAGGCATAACTGTCAGGTCATACATTGTTAACCAGCAAACTGCGGACCAACTAGTCTAATTTTGTTTCATTGTGCTGCCCGCTGAGCTTAACCAGAATGTACCAAAGGTTCTGAACAGGCTAGATGTTCACTATACATTACTATTTATTACCTCGGATATTATTAATTTAATATTTATACACCTTGTGTTTGTTTATTTAATTGTTTGCTTACACCAACAATCACTATAGCTAATCCTACAAGAATGAGATACCTAGGTATACCTACGTATTATTTCATGATACACACATAATTCCAATTCAAGGAACTTGGAGAATGGTAGGTACTAGGACTGAAGTACCTAGAATGGTAGGTACTAGGACTGAAGTACCTAGAATAATAGGTACTAGGACTGAAGTACATAGAATAATAGGTACTAGGACTGAAGTACCTAGAATAACAGGTACTAGGACTGAAGTACCTAGAATGGTAGGTACTAGGACTGAAGTACCTAGAATGGTAGATATTGGGACCACAGTACCTAGAATGGTAGGTAGTAGGACTGAAGTACCTAGAATGACACCTCAAAGTTATTGAAGAGTTTAGATATGAAATACCTAGTTCCTGCCTATACCCAACCATTCTCATAATAATAAATTTGTTTGATTTGTGATTGAAACGCTCTGCCACTCTCCTTCTCTCTCTCTCTCTCTCACTCTCTGTCTCTCTCTCTCTCTTCTCTCTCTCTCTTACTCGTGGGTTTTGATCGAACTTGAAGATAGAAATCCAAGATGGAGGTGTGTCCGATATCTGGTACCTTAGGAATGATGTATGTATGAGTTATGGACACGAAGCCATGAATCGCCTGCGTTTCAATTCTGACAGACTCGGTGAGTAAATCGGACACATGGGCTCAGGAGTACCTAACCTAGGTGAGTATTGCAAATCGCAGACATGGGCTGAGGACTCTCAGGAGTAGGAAACTGCCTATATTGGATTTTATGTTCTGCAAGAACAAGAGGTGAACCAAGGGTTCGTAGGGTTTGACAGAGGGAACTGTAACTGCTGAGGTCTTATCGTCCCGAAATCGATGAGAGAAGTAAGACAGGAATGGGAAAAACTAGCCGTTCCGAGAAAAAAAGATTATAAGGATAAAATCCGCCCCGGGCGGAAATCAAACCCGCGGCCTAGCGCTTACAAGGTAGACGCGCTACCAACCAAGCTAACTAGACTGGCAAGTGGCAAGTGAATCATTGAGAACTGGGTCTTCAACCGTGCTATCGCCGCTCAGCTGCGCTACGTAGGTAATATTCCAAACCTAATTTAGCTTCTGAGAGTCAAAGACATCTGTTGTAAACTGCCTTCTATGTAAAAGTAAGTTCAAAGGGGACTTTTCAGTCCTCTCCGGGACAGCATAAACAAACAGGACAGTCCGACCTCTCTCTCATATTGACCCTATTGTATATATCATAATTATATGATGGCTTGAAGACTTCCTCCTCATCTTGGGAGGTATCTTGTCAGTTCTCATGTGAGATTGACTTACATGCCTAGGCATTTCACTTAGGCTGGATGCACACGGGATGTAAGTTGTGACTGTATAGGGGAGAGTACACTGTAAGCTTTTTCTCTACTCTCTACGCCCTACGGGGTCTGACAAGTTCGTGGAGTGGTGTACACAAGTCATAGAGCACTCTACCGAGAGTACAGAGATGGTTTCATGTTTCGCGAGACCAATTCTAGCGAAAAAATCTACAGTGTGCTGGCATCTTATCGTAAAAGATTCTCAAGTTTTACGCCCTGTTTGCGAAAAGCCCATCAGGCAGTCCAACTCTTGGCCTAGTTTTGTGGACCCCACACTTAAGCCTCTAGGTGAGCTTCTTGTGTAGGACTATGGTGCTAACCTACCTTAGTTCGAAGATTTGATGACCCGTGTGTCGATAGCCTTATAGCTTATAGATCAGTTGATATGAATCTGATGGGTGGATGTACGAGGGGCGTAAGATACAGGCAAGATCCACTGATAATGTCCACTAAGTCAGCTAAGTCTTATGTAGCATGTAGATATTCCACTAGAAGTGCAATTCGAATTAGAAATACCTTATTTATATTTTACCTATACCCAGAACACAGCCATGCCACGGATTCTGTGGTTGAGTGGATACCACTATGAGCATGTACATTGTACACCTGACGTACCGAAGGCGATTCCCGACAGAGTCGAAGTTTCCGAATCTGTTCTTGTAATTCAATGCACTCAGACGTTTGAGGACAATTTACTTTATTTTTAGGATACTTTAAACTAGTAGAGAGGATACTTTAAACTAGTAGAGAGGATACTTTAAACTAGTAGAGAGGATACTTTAAATTAGTAGAGAGGATACTTTAAACTAGTAGAGAGCCTCTTATTCTCAATTCCTCCCTCTTCTCAGGTCCGAAAATCCCTCTCCCTTCTCAGCTCGGGTCAATACAGTGCTCCCTTTATGCGAGGGCCCGGGGGAGAGTCATAATTTGAACAATTGTTTGACACTAATGATGATAATAATCCTGCACTCCGCTCCCTCTCCTTCTGACGAATATTTCATTGCTTCTTCTTATATTGACCAGTGGCGGAGCGTAACAATTGGACAAGGTGGTCGGAGGCGATAGAGGATACTCAGAAAGATTCAAGTTTGAACTCGACGATTTCAAATTTAGTTTTTTGTATGTAACTGTACGAGTATACGAGTAGGTACTTACATGCAATATGACTTGTTTCCTTTGAAGTTTCATCGGATTTAATTGATTTTAGACTTACTTTATCATGGACACTCGTTGCTATCTTGAAAGCCCAGAAGAGGTTAGGTAGTAGAACAGCCGCGGTAGACCCCCTTTATGCGAGGGCCCGGGGGAGGGTCATAATTTGAACAATTGTTTGACACTAATGATGATAATAATCCTGCACTCCGCTCCCTCTTCTTCTGACGAATATTTCATTGCTTCTTCTTATATTGAGCAGTGGCGGAGCGTAACAATTGGACAGGGTAGTCGGAGTCGAGAGTGGATACTCAGTGAACGAACGAAGAAAGATTCAAGTTTGAACTCGACGATCTCATATTTAGTTTTTTGTATGTTACTGTACGAGTATACGAGTAGGTACTTACATACAATATGACTTGTTTCCTTTGAAGTTTCATCGGATTTAATTGAATTTTTGGCAGAAATGTTCAAATTCGAATCAAATTTTGTCTCCACGAATCGCTTTTAGCTTTAGAGTAGTTTTATGTTTCACTACAACTTCCGCAGGGCTTGTCCCATTTTAATGAAATTTGGCAAACAATTTTCTCATTAGATTCTGAGCTTGCTCAGACTTTGGGGGAGCCATATGAGGAGACTTTTCAATCCTCTCCCTTCTAGTTGGGTCGACACTGGCCATTGTCTTCGTACTTGTGTATTCATTGAACGTCATACGTTTTATATGTTTTGATGTATCCAACCCTCCCCCCCTCTCTCCCTCCCCTCTCCTCCCTCCTACCTCTCTTCCCCTACCTCTGTTCTTGAATCTGCTGAAGAAGATAGAGAAAAAGTTATCGAAAATCATAAAATAGAATCTAGTAGAGAGGATACTTTAAACTAGTAGAGAGGATACTTTAAATTAGTAGAGAGGATACTTTAAACTAGTAGAGAGGATACTTTAAACTAGTAGAGAGGATACTTTAAACTAGTAGAGAGGCTACTTTAAACTAGTAGAGAGGATACTTTAAACTAGTAGAGAGGATACTTTAAATTAGTAGAGAAGCCCCAATAGCTTACGGGAGATGACAGTTAGACGGACCAGGGTTTGAGTCCCAACACCGAGAAAAAAAAATGGTGAGAGGGTGCCACAAGTTTAGGGTGGAAGACCTCTATTATTGGGTTACTTCCCCTGATTTTAGGCTGTTGGAATGCTATAAGTGTCGAGCTTCCCGACATAGAGTTCAATATTAGAGTGCCGGAACCCAGTCACCCGATTGGGCTGCCGGCACCCTAGATTTTTTCTCAGTGAATCAACCAATCAGATTGCTTAATCCAAAAGTTCAACTTAAACTCGGGTTAAACTCACTTTGTGGCCTAAACATAGAATTGTCATAGTATGGGATTATAGTATCTTGTGTGACCAGTGACCATATGGGACCATTATATATACTGTCTTGTGACTCTATGGCCTAATCTGCCCATCACACACTCAACTTCCAACATTAGCATAACAAGTCGATAAATAAATAAATTTTACGACTTTTTATTATTTTATTTATTGTTATTATTCCTATTAGTTTTGTTTTAATAAAAAAATAAAACTTGTTCATAAAACATATACAAAAATAGTAATAATAATAAAGAGAATAAATAAAATTACCATCATATTATGGACACTTCTACATTGAGGTCTGTGGAAAGAAGGTAGTTTTTTTGTTTTTCTATAAGTAAATTTGAAAATCGGAAAACTACTTACCGTAAGTCGTAGATAATTTGAAATGCCACCATCTGCGGTTAAGAGCACTGACTCTCATCCCGGAGATACCTACTGGTTTCAAATCCCAGTCAGATTGTGGAGCCAAATCTGAGACCGCACTTCCGCTACTTCAAATAAGATGATAGATGACACCTCTGTGTCCACACATAGTCGAACAGCCATCGATCGATGTCGACAGAACCGTACGCACTGCCTTGACAACATAGATTCACCTCGTTGATCGACAGCTGGTCGACTATGTTTAGACACACCAATCACCATTATACCTAAGTACACTTTGTTCAATGAAAACAAGGTAATTGGCTATAAAACATACTCGCATCTCTCATACAACCACACTATACAATCCGAATACTACACATACACATTATGAATGGTGATTTTATTGGACATTAAGCAGAATTTCCAACATTCAGGTAATGGCACAACGTATTCTGATGAGGTGAGACAAGAGATTTGGTTCCATCATGACCCTAACGTCTTCTAACGTTGGAATCGTCTAAGGTTCCAGCGTTGGCATCGTTGAGATTAGGTTTTCTATCGTTGGAATAGTTGGATTAGATGACCATCGAGGTATTATGATTGACCCTCGTGTCAACTTTTGCAGTAGATAGGTACATGGTAGGTAAGTATACTATAAGTACACATTAGGTACTTTTCAACATTCAGGCAATGGCATAGCCGTATTCTGATAAGGTGAGGCAAGAGATTTGGTTTATTTAACTCAGGCCAGATTCGGCCATCGTATCAACCTAATCTCACAGTATTGTAAGGATTGGGGAGTTAAAAATCCCTTGGACGCCCACAAACAATATCTGGGCTTCTTGTACTAAAACCAATACGATAGGCTATTATCATACGAATAATGACTGAAAACATTGAAAAGTTAGAACGAGGGAGGAAAATAGAAGAGAAGGAAAGATAGAGAGAGAGAGAGAGAGAGAGAGAGAGAGAAGAGAGAGAGAGAGGGGTCATAAAATTTATCGGGAAAATATTAAAAACCTTAGAATTTAGAATAATAATTAAAATGTTGATAATTTATTGGTCTAACTTATGTATACGACATCCATTTCATAATATCGGGGATGCACACTAGATGCACGAATTATGCGCTGCAGAGGAAAATATTGAAAATTAAATAATACCTAGGTAGGTATGTAATAAAAATTAAAAAAAATATCAAACTTAAAAAAAAACATTATTTACAAATAATACAAAAAAAATAACAAATTAAGATTAAAATAAATAAATAAATAATAAAAAAAATAATAATAATACATAAAATAAATAATGGCCAGGTCTAGAAAGTGAGTTTAAACTCGGTTAAGGTTTAAAAGAAATCTTTTTATTATTTATTTCAATGAATAATAAATAAAAAGATTTCTTTTAAACTTAAAAAAAGAAATCTTTTTATTATTTATTTTATTACATAATAAATAAAAAGATTTCTTTTAAACTTTAAACGAAGTAGAATGTAGGTAGATAAATAAAATTAGTTATTTTAAATTTCAAAGTAACGAAATGTGTATTTCAATAAGTACCTAAAGTAAAATAATAAAATAAAGAAAAAAGAAATAGACAGATAAACAGGCCTAACAAACTAACAATAAAATTATGACCATGCAATACGCAATAGATTTTAAGGGGTTTCAAAGTCAATCAACATGACCCTAACCCACAACCAGTAAAACCTTGCAAATTTCCCAACACGGCTTGTGCATCCCTCGTTCAAGTCACACAATAATAATTGAATTATGAGGCCAATATTCTGCAATCCCTTGGCAAGGCAATTGTCCCAGTGCAAGTCTCCGAGTATCGAAACACTTAAACACATCTCTGAAACTCTAAATGTCCACATTACACATTAGTACAATGGAATATTTAATTGCCATTACTTACATGGGGGTAATATGGAACTTGGAATTATTCCTAAAAATAATAATTATAAAACATTTTTTACTTCTTTTTTAGCTAGTTTTTATCCAAAAACGAAAAATCAAATCATACATTACAAGTTACGTTTCGTATTTCGTATTCTGTGATATTTATGGGGGAAAATACTTTTTTTTACTTTTTAGTTATTATCTTACTATCAATATCAATTTTAACGGCTTGAATGGATATAATTATTAAAAATATTATATATGATTTTTTGTGTTTTTTCGTACATTATGGAAACATTTTCTAAAATTGTTTCGTCTTCAATTAATTTCGCATACGGGGTGAGACAATTTGCTTAATTTTTCTCTCCTTGGAATTTTGACACATCCACGAGAAATGAGCATTGACATCTCCACTAACAAGAAATGGGTATTAGGCAAATCCACTAACAGAATTGGGTATTTAAAACAGTCACTAATTTAACCCAAGATTTGACTAAGAAATGAGCATAATTTAACCTAAGAAATGAGCATTTGGCATCATCACCAAAAGTGAAGTTGAAAAATTTTCTTCAAATTTAGACGTCAGTGTCTTTCAATAATCATTGGGACAGTATAGTAGAAGAGCTCAATTTTGAGAATTCTGCTACTTAAGAGCAAATTTATTGCCACGGTAAAAATGATTAGGTTTTAGTATGTACCTATGTATAGTTAGGTAGAATGATTTTTTTTTTTTTTTTTTTTTTTTTTTTTTTTCAAAGTGCCTCAACAGCAATATTGACATTTGGGATCTACCGAATTAATATCATATAATTACTTACATATCTATTATATTTATGTGAAAGACAAAAAATGCCACCCACACACACCAATGGGAGTGGAATATTCAAATTTATTTTTTTATCTTTATTGGAATGTTCCCATATTTATGAGTGCTACAAATATTAGGGAATACCAATGAGATAAGTCACTTAAAATTAATAAACAAACAAAATAATATGGTTAGTGGCATTCAGCGCCGCCAATAAAGCTTCAGCCAGCCTAGTTAGCTTCGTTGGTAGCGCGTCTGCCTTGTAAGCGTCAGGCCGAGGGTTCGATTCGCGCCCGGGGTGGATTTTACCCTGAACGGATTATTTTCGTTCTTGGAACGACTGGCTTTTTCCTATCCTGTCTTCCTTCTCTCTTTCGGGACGATAAGACCTTAGGAGATATAGTTTCTCTCTAATCAAACCCCTAAAATAATAATAATAAAGTTACAGTTCCTTCTAATCAAACCCCTGAGCGTGACTGGTGGGCCTAGGAAGCGTTTCGTTCTTATTAGAACTCATCAGCCAGACAACGAGAGTTCTCGGCTGTAGACAAAATCTAAAAAGCGGCAAGCACTTCGTTCAGTCAACAGAAAAAGGGGTTCCGTATTCTTTCTCCTCATTTCCCCTACTTTTCCCTACTTTCCCCTCCGTTCCCCTACTTTTTCCTTGATCATCGGGATTTAACTGATTTCCCATTTTCTCCCCCCGAGTGAAGGGAAAATACCAGGACCGAGTAGGTATGCAATGTCATAAATCTGTCAAACCGTAGAACCATCTCCCTCCTCCTTGAAAAAAAAAAAAAAAAAAAAAAAAATCTCTGTAAAATTGTAAATTACCTCAAGGTGTGAACACAACTCGGGTGATAAACAACGTGTTAATATCATACCTATGTCTTGGTGAAATGTTAAATAATAAATAATAAGAACAACCCATTATTTAGATCTATAGCGTTCATAAAAAGAAATTGAAACACGAGAGAAAAAAGTAAAAAAGCTGCTCCAATAGAAAGGAAATTAAAGCCAAAGTGAGAGCGGAATGAGGAGATATGGTAAAAAATACTTACCAACCTACCCGTCTAGAACAATCTTACATTTGAAAATTGTATTTTATTTATTTATTTTTACTTTAAAAAGGGGGACAACAGTCGAACCTGAATAACTGAGAACTGGAACATTGAGCAAATGTTCTCTCATTATTTGATGAGAAAATATTCTCTCAGGAACTCATTATTTGAGAAAATATTCCACGACCTTTCATATTTCTTTCAAAAAATCTCTATTTTTAGGAGGTTCGATAGAGGGAACTGTAACTGCTGAGGTGTTAACGTCCCGAAAGCGAAGAGGGAAGGATTCATATAAGCTTAACACAAGTTTTAGGGATTTAGGGCCGTTTGCCTCTAAGCCTCAGAGGGGGCTTTTTGTGTACAGAATTAAAATACAGACACGGAAGACGGGATAGAATGCCAGCCGTTCCGAGAACGAACCTTATCTGTTTAGGATTCAAGACTGCGGTTCAGGACGTAAATTAAACATGGCTAGAGACTATCACCCTGGTGTATGGCTGATAAAAGAGATATTTTCTCTATTTTGTCATCATCTTTCGGCCATAGCTGCTACAATAACAACACAAAAAATAACAATCTGGTGTGAACATCACACGACTTTCCTTATCCTATTGAATGATGCTTGTTTGAGTATTCTTCTACCATAACTTTTACAATATCTCTAACCGTTTAGTGGGTATAGCTGAAAACCGCCAAAAAGCGGTCAAAATAATGCCAACCGCAGCACCTCTCTCAACCAAAAGTTTTGTGTTACATCCTTTTCACATTTGTGGACTACATACCAAATTTCAAGTCCCCAGGTCATACCGTTCCGGAGATATTATTGAATTTCACTGAAAACCTGTCAAAAAGCGGCCAAAATACCGCCAAGCGTTGCACCGATCTTAACCAAAAGTTTCGTGTCGGATCCTTGTCACATTTGACAGCTACATATCAAATTTCAAGTCTCTAGCTCTAGCTCTTACCGTTCTCGAGATATTTTGTTTACAGACAGACAGAAGGACAGACGGACAGATACACACACGGACCAATGGCTGAAACTTTGGATTTAGGCTCTAGGGACCTCAAAACGTGTTTTATCACTAAAAACTGACAATCGAAAATTTGACCCGATTACATTACTTTCCTTCGTATAGGATAAGGAAAGTAAAAATAACACCACCACCACCACCACTACCCCCACCACCAAGTTCTCAATTATCCAGGTTTGCCTGTATGTTCTAATTCTCAAACAAAGGGCGACGCTTTCATAGTTAATGTATCTTGTGGTTCTCAGAACACGGAGTAAGTGCCATAAATATGAGCAACCGCGGTGTTCGAAGCTGAGAATTATTTTCTTTTTTCATAAAATTTATACTTAGGGGGGGGGGGGGGGAAGGAGAAGGAAGAATAGAGAGAAGGAAGAGAGGGGAGGGAACGGAGGAGAAGGTAGAGGAGATGAAATGGAGGAGAGAGATTTCATCTCGGGGTAGGAAGTGTTGGAATAGGAATGGCCTATCTATATGAACGAGAGGAAAACTTCACGTCTCTTCGGGCCATAGGGATATTATATTAAGGTGTTTTCGGCCGTCGAATTCGATCGACTTCGTGTGAAGACATCTTTAGGAGTGTTTGAGTTTGATAAGAATTTCAAGAATCAAAGGGTGTCAGTGATGATAGCGGGTTGAAAGCATCCGTTCCGCATCTGGACAAATTGGTCAGTGCTGGTTTTCCCGGCCCCACCCAGGCTGGTTGAGATTAACGTGAGGAGGCGGGTAGCTTGTCACCGAATGGAGGGTAAAACCCCCCGTCACTAAGGTAGTCATCTGAGCAGTTAGGTAAACAGTGGCGCTCTATCTCTATCAATCTCTAAAAGTCTTCTGCTTACCCCTCTTAACCCACAAGATCAACCTCAATATGAAGTGTTTGGGACTGAAGAGGTCCCCCCCCCTCCCAGCCATGAAAAGTTAAAAAAAAAAAAAGTAGAATGTAGGTAGATAATAAAATTAGTTATTTTTAAATTTCAAAATAACGAAGTATTTCAATAAATACCGTTGGTAAAATAAAGAAAAATATAATAGACAGATAAACAGGTAACAGGCCTAGCGATAAAATTATGACCATGCAATACGCAATACATTTTAAGGGGTTTCAAATCCAATCAACATGACTCTAACCCACAACCGGTAGGTACAACCTTGCAACTTTCCCAACACGGCTTGTGCATCCCTCGTTTAAGTCACACAATAATAATTGAATTATGAGGCCAATATTCTGCAATCCCTTGGCAAGGCAATTGTCCCAGTACAAGTCTCTGAATATCGAAACACTTAAAACACATCTCTGAAACTCTTAATGTCCACATTACACATTAGTACAATGGAATATTTAATTGCCATTACTTACATGGGGGTAATATGGAACTTGGAATTATTCCTAAAAATAATAATTATAAAACATTTTTTACTTCTTTTTTAGCTAATTTTTATCCAAAAACGAAAAATCAAATCATACATTACAAGTTACGTTTCGTACTCTGTGATATTTTTATGGGGGAAAATACTTTTTTTTACTTTTTTAATTATTATCAATATCAATTTTAACGGCTTGAATGGATATAATTATTAAAAATTATATGATTTTTTGTGTTTTTTCGTACATTATGGAAACATTTTCTAATATTGTTTTGTCTTCAATTAATTTATCATACGGGGTGAGACAATTTGCTTAATTTTTCTCTCCTTGGAATATTGCCACATCCACGAGAAATGAGCATTGACATCTCCACTAACAAGAAATGGGTATTAGGTAAATCCACTAACAGAATTGGGTATTTAAAACAGTCACTAATTTAACCCAAGATTTGACTAAGAAACGAGCATAATTTAACCTAAGAAATGAGCATTTGGCGTCACCACCAAAAGTGAATTTGAAAAATTTTCTTCAAATTTAGACGTTAGTTTCTTTCAATAATCATTGGGACAGTAGTAGAAGAGCTCAATCTTGAGAATTCTGCCACTTAAGAGCAAATTTATGTTATAAATTTTCTAGTATTTGAAATAATACGGACAATATTATAGACAGGGTGTCGAAGAAATGGTTGTATTTTTTCCTTTCAGAATTCCCCCTCTTCTGAAGCTAGTTTCCGCTCCTTTTGCTTTGCTTTAGTACGGGCGCTATCGCTATCACACAAAAAGAGGGGCGTGTCCCTCTTTTGGCAGAGGGGAAGATAAGGAAGGCAGGGTAGGAGAAAGCCAGCCGTTCCGAGAACGAAGCTTGTCCGCTTGCGATGACCATTTTATTTAAAGGCATACTACGAAATGGGTATGTTAGGAGTGCTGCGCACAGACCACACGCGTAAAAATGGCGGTGAAACTCTTTTTTTTTTTTTTTTCTTTTTCAAGACTTCAAAGGAAATACCTAAAAAGATAATTATCATAGTTACCACCTCTATGTACGTAGAGGGAAAGTGGCTACATAGTTACAGGGTGATTAACAATTGGACGGACCGACCAGGACATTATCGCGGTCACCCTGTAAGTTAGCTCAACACAGAGGCAGCTTTTGTACGCTCTCTTCACAACCCTTGGAATTATTTTGAACTTTGACGTTTCAAATTTGTGTTTTTGATTTATTTTTCGTGTTATTATGCGTTCCTATCTACCCCCGGTAGACTAGGTGTTATTTTTCACAGTGGCGGATGGTAGGTAAGGATGACCACTGGGGATTTCTTTAGGTCTCCCCCGTCTACGCCACTTTACGGTTTGGAGAAAGTGACCCAGTGGGTATCACACTATAGTCTGTCCAGATGAATATGAGAGCAAGGAGTCATCGACCCAAAATGAAGAACCAATCAGAATGCGAGTATTCCTTGCATTGTTGCAATTAAGGTAAAGGTCAATAAAAGGTCTATTTTTATAAACTCTCTCTTTTAAAAAGCAGAGGTAGCTTTGATCTGTAACCTTTTTTTACAAGAGGTTGAGTCACTGTGCAGTGTGGGAGGAAGCACTGTGCAATGTACCTTCCTCTTTTAAAGATTTTCTACCGTTGCACCTTTGATATGTTTGGCAACCTAGCCTACTTTTTTGATGACTCAATGCTCTCATATTCATATGGATCGACTACAGACTTGCACGCCGGAGGTAGGTACCGGGTTCGATTCCCGGCGGTGCCGAGGTTTTTTTCGGCTCTGTGCTTGGAGTTCGGCGAGCACTCAGCCTCGTGAAGACAATTGAGTAGCTACTTCAATCGAGTAGCAACCAGTGGCGGCATTACCAGTATAACAGCGGAAGGCTTATCGTCCCGAAACCGAAGGCAGAAGAAAAGGATTGGACAAAGCCAGCCGTCCGAGAGGATAAATTTTCTATCTAAGAAGCGACCAACCGCTTACAAGGCAGACGCTAACTCTAGGCAGGATGTCTACAATGAAACGAGCTCCTCCTCCTTCATGCCTTTTAATTACTACTCAGAACTCAAACACAGAAAGTGCGATAAGAAAAAATAAAAACTCGAAAAACAAAATAGCACCCCCCCTCCCCCCTCCTTTCGCCCTTTTCTCCCCTCCCCTCTCCTTTCTCTTTTCACACCCTTCCCCCCCCCTCTTTCTCATGAATCACCGGAATCCTTCTCTCGGTATCTATCTGGGAAAAAACAGTGAAAAGTCTTTGAATTTTAACACGTTCAGTGTTCGACGCTCCCTGATTTTTCCCCCCAAAAATGGGACAAAAAAGTCGATTTCTTTCTTTTTTTTTGGGTTTGACAGAGGGAATTGTATAAGCGGAAGTATTACTGTCCCAAGATTGAAGAGAGAAGGAAGAGGATCGGAGAAAGCCAGACGTTCCCCCAGAACAAACAGGTGGTGAACCTTAACCCGCTAGCTATCTCTCACAAAGCAGGTGCTCTACCTGCCAAGCTAACTAGGTAAATATGTTCTATTTTTTAATGAGCATTTTTTTCTCTCTCGTTTTCGTCGATTTTTTCTCCATACCCCAATATTTTTCTCCATGGCAGTGAACGTGTTAATATTTTTAGTCACACCCCCTCCCTGTCCCGTAATAATGGAGCTCTAAGGGTTAGGTGGTAGAGAACGTCTAAGGCGTTAACCTCGCCTAGTGGTTGCCTTCCACTCAAGAGTCTATTATTATTATTATTATAGAATTCGACGCCTGTCCACTTCGTGTGAACAAATCTTTAGGGGTGTTTGAGTTTGATAAGAATTTCAAGAATCAAAGGGTGATGTCAGCGATGATAGCGGGATGAAAGCATCCGTTTCGCATCTGGACAAATTGGTCAGTGCTGGTTTTCCCGGCCCCACCCAGGCTGGTTGAGATTAACGTGAGGAGGCGAGTAGCTTGTCACCCAATGGAGGGTGAAACCCCCCGTCACTAAGGTACTAAGGTAGTCATCTGAGCAGTTAGGTAAACAGTGGCGTTCTATCTCTATCAATCTCTAAAAGACTCTAAAGTCTTTTGCTTAGGTACTCCTCTTATGGAAAAAAACAGTGAAAAGTCTTTGAATTTTAACACGTTCAGTGTTCGACGCTCCCTGATTTTTCCCCCCAAAAATGGGACAAAAAAATCGATTTTTTTTTTCTTCTTTTTTTTCGGGTTTTACAGAGGGAATTGTATAAGCGGAAGTATTATTGTCCCAAAATTGAAGAGAGAAGGAAGAGGATCGGAGAAAGCCAGACGTTCTCCAGAACAAACAGGTGGTGAACACTGAACCTTAACCCGCTAACTATCTCTCACAAAGCAGGTGCTCTACCTGCCAAGCTAACTAGGTAAATATATGTTCTATTTTTTAATGAGCATTTTTCTCTCTCTCTTTTTCGTCGATTTTTTCTCCATACCCCAATTTTTCTCCGTGGCAGTGAACGTGTTAATATTTTTAGTCACACCCCCTCCCTGTCTTCTTGTCACATAAATTTCAGTCGGGGGTGATTAGTAGTAAATCTTGAGGAAAACAACAAAATGTCTATTATTATACGAAGAGCTATCACTGAAACCTCCTTTAGCCTTTCACAACTAGAGGGGAGGAAAGAGGAAGAAAGGGGGGGGGCTCCGAAAGATACTCGTGTTTTTATTATTATTTTGAAGAGGTTTGATATATAGAGGGAACTGTAACTGCCAGGCTGTTATCGTCCCGAAATCGAAAAGAGAAGGAAGACAGGATAGGAGAAAGCCAGCCGTTCCGGGAACGAGCATTATCCGTTGAGGATAAAATCCGCCTTGATTGGGAATCGAACCTGCGGCCTGAAAAATAGGCTTTGAAAAGGGTTTATATCTACTTTAACTTCAGAAAATGTGGGAGTAGCATCTCGATGATGATTATTATTGTTCATTTAAAACACGCGATCGATGTCGACAGAACCGTACGCACTGCCTCGATAACATAGATTCACCTCGTTGATCGACAGCTGGTCGACTATGTTTGGATACACCATTATACCTACACAATACACATATTACATGAAAACAAGGTAAAAGGTATTGGGCTATGAAACAGACTCGCATCCCTCAAACAACCCCACTGTACAATCCGAATACTCCATACACATTATGAATGGTGATTTTATTGGACATTAAGCAGAATTTCCAACATTTCAGATAATGGCACAACGTATTCTGATGAGGTGAGACAAGAGATTTGGTTCCATCATGACCCTAACGTCTTCTAATGTTGGAATCGTCTAAGGTTCCAGCGTTGGCATCGTTGAGATTAGGTTTTCTAAGGATATTTCCAACCATTTCCCGATTTTGAAAATTTGGACCGATTGCAATACTTTCATTACTAGTATAGCTCCGCTATACTGTAGTAATAGAAAGTAAAAATGGTCATTTCTTTTTTTAACGAAGCCTCTGTCTCTCCCCCCATTTTCTCTATAACCCTTCTTTTTTTGTAATGTTATAAATTTTCTAGTATTTGAAATAATACGGACAATATTATAGACAGGGTGTCGAAGAAATGGTTGTATTTTTTCCTTTCAGAAGTCCCCCTCTTCTGAAGCTAGTTTCCGCTCCTTTTGCTTTGGTTTAGTACGGGCGCTATTACGTCAAAACAGGGGAAACTAGTTTTAGAAGAGGGGAAGAGAAGGAAGACAGGTTAGGAGAAAGCCAGCCGTTCCGAGAACGAACCTTATCCGCTTAGGATGACCACTTATTTTAAAGATTTGAAATTAAAGACCTAAAAAAGGTAATTTCATTATAATTATAGGTACCACCTCTATGTAGAAGGAACGTGGCTACAGTTACAGGGTGTTCTTCAACTCCATGGACCGACCAGAATCGTGGTCACCCTGTAAAGAACGAAATGGGTATGTTAGGAGTGCTGCGCACAGACCACACGCGTAAAAATGGCGGTGAAACTCTTTTTTTTTTTTTTTTCTTTTTCAAGACTTCAAAGGAAATACCTAAAAAGATAATTATCATAGTTACCACCTCTATGTACGTAGAGGGAAAGTGGCTACATAGTTACAGGGTGATTAACAATTGGACGGACCGACCAGGACATTATCGCGGTCACCCTGTAAGTTAGCTCAACACAGAGGCAGCTTTTGTACGCTCTCTTCACAACCCTTGGAATTATTTTGAACTTTGACGTTTCAAATTTGTGTTTTTGATTTATTTTTCGTGTTATTATGCGTTCCTATCTACCCCCGGTAGACTAGGTGTTATTTTTCACAGTGGTGGATGGTAAGGATGACCAGTGGGGATTTCTTAGATCCCCCCCCGTCTACGCCACTTTACTGTTTCAAATTTGTGTTTTTGATTTATTTTTCGTGTTATTATGCGTTCCTATCTACCCCCGGTAGACTAGGTGTTATTTTTCACAGTGGCGGATGGTAGGTAAGGATGACCACTGGGGATTTCTTTAGGTCTCCCCCGTCTACGCCACTTTACGGTTTGGAGAAAGTGACCCAGTGGGTATCACACTATAGTCTGTCCAGATGAATATGAGAGCAAGGAGTCATCGACCCAAAATGAAGAACCAATCAGAATGCGAGTATTCCTTGCATTGTTGCAATTAAGGTAAAGGTCAATAAAAGGTCTATTTTTATAAACTCTCTCTTTTAAAAAGCAGAGGTAGCTTTGATCTGTAACCTTTTTTTACAAGAGGTTGAGTCACTGTGCAGTGTGGGAGGAAGCACTGTGCAATGTACCTTCCTCTTTTAAAGATTTTCTACCGTTGCACCTTTGATATGTTTGGCAACCTAGCCTACTTTTTTGATGACTCAATGCTCTCATATTCATATGGATCGACTACAGACTTGCACGCCGGAGGTAGGTACCGGGTTCGATTCCCGGCGGTGCCGAGGTTTTTTTCGGCTCTGTGCTTGGAGTTCGGCGAGCACTCAGCCTCGTGAAGACAATTGAGTAGCTACTTCAATCGAGTAGCAACCAGTGGCGGCATTACCAGTATAACAGCGGACGTATTATCGTCCCGAAACCGAAGGCAGAAGAAAAGGATTGGACAAAACCAGCCGTCCGAGAGTCAAAACTGTCGAGGATAAATTTTCTATCTAAGAAGCGACCAACCGCTTACAAGGCAGACGCTAACTATAGGCAGGATGTCTACAATGAAACGAGTGAACTTTCTTCCATCCGCCACTGACAAAGAGATAAGGGAAAAGGAGAAGATTTCGGAAAACCCAGAGGAGGAGGGTAAGAAGGGGTGGAGGGGAACTCAAAAATCCTTTATATCACAAAACTTTTAACTCCTGTGAAACCCATTTCTCCTCCTCCTCCTCTTATTTATTTATTGGAGGGTAAGAAGGGGTGGAGGGGAACTCAAAAATCCTTTATATCACAAAACTTTTAACTCCTGTGAAACCCATTTCTCCTCCTCCTCTTCTCCCTCTTTCACCTCTTCCTTGATGTCCTTCATCTTCTTCCTTCTGTTCCACCTCCTTCTCCTTCTCCTTTCTGTCCTTCTTCTTTCTTCTCTTCCTCCTTCTTCTTCCTAGTTCCCCTCTTCCTTACAGTCCTTGATTTCCTTCTCCTTATCCTTCTTTATCACCTCCACCTCTTTTCTTGCTCCTCTTCTTTCTCCTCCTTTTTCTTCTTTTATCGCCTCTTCTTCCTCCTTCTCCTCCTTCCTCTAGAACTTTCCTATCTCTCAAAAAATGATCATTCTCCTATCCCGTACGTTATCCCGTCCCGTTTCCCTTACTACCTCCCCCCTTTCGAGCCCATCCATCCCTCAAACTATCCTTCTTTATCACCTCCACCTCTTTTCTTGCTCCTCTTCTTTCTCCTCCTTTTTCTTCTTTTATCGCCTCTTCTTCCTCCTTCTCTTCCTCCCTCTAGAACTTTCCTATCTCTCAAAAAATGATCATTCTCCTATCCCGTCCAATTCTACCCATCCCGTTTCCCATAAAACCTCCCCCCTTTCGAGCCCATCCATCCCTGAAATTTTCATAAAATTTATACTTAATAATTTATATTTTTCAATTATATTTTTGGAGGGTACTTTTTCTCCGTGGAAATAAAAATGTCCGCGGAAAGAAATATGAACATCATCGGGCTTGTAGTTGTTTTTTTTCATAAAATTTATACTTAATAATTTATATTTTTCAATTATATTTTTGGAGGGTACTTTTTCTCCGTGGAAATAAAAATGTCCGCGGGAAAGAAATATGAACATCATCGGGCTTGTATAGTTGTTTTCCTCCGAAATATCTCGCGAGTGTTTCAAGTGTTTCGGGATTTTAAATGAGCTTTTACCTAAGTCGTTTTATGAATGGAGTTTTAGGTCCTTTAAAATTTAAATTATGGTTCATACCTGGGTATGCTGTGTTGACTACGAGCATTGGTGTCATCTGTCGTTGCTGTCTACGAGAGAAGACTAGCGTCTGGCTGTGGGACTAAGGACTATAAACAGGGAGGAGAACAGCTAACCTTAACCAGCCTAGCAAGCTGGCATGCCTTCACCGGCGAAACTAGTCCGTAAAATGAAAATGAAATAAAAACCCAGAATATTTTACAAATAGTGAAGAAGTATATGTTTATCCTTGTGATAATGCAACTGGACTGTCTAAAATTCGAAATAAAGTACTGTAAAAAAAAATTTTTTTTTTTTTTTTTTTTTTTTTTTTTTTTACAAATTAATAAAAGAGGGACCAAAAACCTACTGTGATGATGCAACTGGACTGTCTAAAATTCGAAATAAAGCACTGTAAAGACATCTCACTATTGACTGTAGGTATGAAGAAACTAATAACAAAATGACTACCAGAATAGCATAGATACCCGGTATAGTCAAGCACTGTAAAGACATCTCACTATTGACTGTAGGTATGAAGAAACTAGTAACAAAATGACTACCAGAATAGCATAGATACCCATACGGGCCATACCCGATATAGTGAGCAAAAGGCAATGTCCATCTTCCCTGTCAATATAAATGCATACTGCACGACCAATTTATGGAACACGTTTCTAGTTAGCTTCTCTATCTTCCTCGTGTAATCCTATTCCAAAAGGTTCGCCCCAGACAGACATATATCTGCCATTTCAACGAGATACTTAATGAGAAGTTCAACTCAAGTATCATAATCTACATTGCCGGAGCTCAATCCTGCATCCAATAATCATAAAAACTAATTCACAAATAAATTCCTGTCGGTGATATATTCAAGCATACATACGAGAGGAATCTGAACCTGGGACATTGTGAAATCAATATATCAAAACCCAACTGAATGCAGACTTTACACACACACACCAAACAAAGTTGAAGACCAAATATTTCAACTTGGAGAGAGGAGAGACGGGGAAAACAATATCAATAAATTTGAGCACCAAGCATACATACGAGAGGAATCTGAACCTGGGACATTGTGAAATCAATATATCAAAACCCAACTGAATGCAGACTTTACACACACACCAAACAAAGTTGAAGACGAAATATTTCAACTTGGAGAGAGGAGAGACGGGAAAAACAATATCAATAAATTTGAGCACAAAAAAAAAGAAACAAGTGAAGTACTTATAGCTGATATATCAAAAAATATAAATAAAAAACGAAACAAAATGGAAATTAAAAATAATAAATAAAAATGTTTATAAAGGTAGCTGGCTAGTAAATAAAATCATTACTATGCACAGGGTGATATTCAAGCCTTTTGACCATCTTTATGGAGTGGATAGACATTGTCTTTTTTTGAGACATATGTTGCCCCTTCACGGTTGCATACTTTTACAATTGAAAATTTTCTTTGTCTCTTTTAGGCTTTGAAAAATTCCCTGACTTTTTCCAATTTTTGTCACTTTTTTGTGAAATTCCCTGACTTTTCCAGTCTCCATGAAATTCCCTGACAATTCCTGGTTTTCCAGTCAGGTAGACACCCTGCAAGAATATGTAAGAAGCTAGCATTACTGTCAAACAGAAGCTTATTTGATTATGTGGTTTTTTATGAATGGAGTTTTAGGTCCTTTAAAATTTAAATTATGGTTCATACCTGGGTATGCTGTGTTGACTACGAGCATTGGTGTCATCTAAAACCTATAGGTATGCTGTGAAAACTGAGGGTCTTTATGATCTACAAGTGGATATTTTGGTTAGAATACTTAGACATAGCTAGGGTAAGTGTAAGGGTACTTGTGCAGAAGTCACGTCCGTGGAATATTGCTACCAAAGGAACTGGCACAAACAAGCAGTGATCAGTGTTATTATAATGATATATCAAAAAATATAAATAAAAAACGAAACAAAATGGAAATTAAAAATAATAAATAAAAATGTTTATAAAGGTAGCTGGCTAGTAAATAAAATCATTACTATGCACAGGGTGATATTCAAGCCTTTTGACCATCTTTATGGAGTGGATGGACATTGTCTTTTATTTCACGAAGAACATTAATAGAGACAACTTAAAAGTCTTGAAACTGTATGTCTGCTCTGAATAGGATTGAAAGCATTCACAATTTACCTAATAATTATCATTAATCACTATTAATTAACTTACTATGTATGGATTTCCAGAGTTATTTCCCGATTATTGGGAACGGAACAGAACTCAAGGGTCCTCAAAAACAGGAGGCTCTAGTCAAGAAAATACGCAATCTGGGTGATGTACCCTAGGATCCTAGGACAGAGTAGGGTATCTCTGGACAAAGATGCCCTAGAACCCTAGGACAGAGATACCCTAGGACACGCCACACATTGTCTTTTATTTCACGAAGAACATTAATAGAGACAACTTAAAAGTCTTGAAACTGTATGTCTGGTCTGAAAAGGATTGAAAGCACTCACAATTTACCTAATAATTATTATTAATCAATATTAATTGACTTACTACGTATGGATTTCCAGAGTTAAACATTGTCTTTTATTTCACGAAGAACATTAATAGAGACAACTTAAAAGTCTTGAAACTGTATGTCTGGTCTGAAAAGGATTGAAAGCATTCACAATTTACCTAATAATTATTATTAATCAATATTAATTAACTTACTATGTATGAATTTCCACAGTTATTTCCCGATTATTGGGAACGGAACAGAACTCAAGGGTCCTCAAAAGCAGGAGGCTCTAGTCAAGAAAATACGCAATCTGGGTGATGTACCCTAGGATCCTAGGACAGAGTAGGGTATCTCTGGACAAAGATGCCCTAGGACACGCCATCTCTCGCACCCTGTACCCTGCACCCAATGAACCAATGATAGAACCTGTTAGAAGATAAGATATGCTACGGAGACAAGACGAGAGACCTCAATCAGCGTATATTCAGTTTTTATTATTATTAAGTGTCTGCCGGAGGATCGGGGTCGTAACTTTGCGTCCCGGATACCCCTACTCAGCCGGGACGGGACATAACTCAGACCGTCCCGAGACAGAAATATCAGATGAACTTGGTCCGGAGCAGATAGAGGTGTCATTACACCCGGAGGATTCTGCTCTGGCTGCTATTGTAGCGTGATTCCTGTTATAGCTGCTATTGTAGCGTAATTTCTGTTGTATTTCCTATTGTAGCATCTCTTCTATTGATGACTATTCTAGCTGCTATTGTAGCGTGATTCCTGTTCTAGCTGCTATTGTAGCGTGATTCCTGTTCTAGCTGCTATTGTAGCGTGATTCCTGTTCTAGCTGGTATTGTAGTGTGATTCCTATTCTAGCTGCTATTGTAGCGTGATTCCTGTTCTAGCTGGTATTGTAGCGTGATTCCTAAAGTACTGTCGTGATACCTAGCTGCAATCGACGCTTATTCTAGCTCTTACATCTGCGCGCCGACCATAACTATGCCACCTTTTCCTCCGCTTCGTTTCTTTTTGCTCAGATTTCTATCAAGATCTTGAGTGATATGCTCAGATGATGACCGGCACCGGTCACCGGTCAGAGTACTTGACAAGCTCGAAGTTACTCCATTTGCTTCTACAACTGATATAAAAACAAGGGAGCTTGGGACAGATAAAATTCCAGGAGAAACTCTCCAAGCTTCTATCCAAACTCTTCTTGAAAGTCTCGAAACACAACTCCATCAAGATTCCTAGTCGAACTTGGTCCGGAGCAGATAGAGGTGTCATTACACCCGGAGGATTCTGCTCTTTGTAGAGTGATTCCTGTTGTAGCTGCTATTGTAGCATGATTCCTATTCTAGCTGCTATTGTAGCGTGATTCCTGTTCTAGCTGGTATTGTAGAGTGATTCCTGTTGTAGCTGCTATTGTAGAGTGATTCCTGTTGTAGCTGCTATTGTAGAGTGATTCCTGTTGTAGCTGCTATTGTAGAGTGATTCCTGTTGTAGCTGCTATTGTAGCGTGATTCCTGTTCTAGCTGGTATTGTAGTGTGATTCCTATTCCAGCTGCTATTGTAGCGTGATTCCTGTTGTAGCTGCTATTGTAGCGTGATTCCTGTTCTAGCTGGTATTGTAGTGTGATTCCTGTTCTAGCTGCTATTGTACAGTGATTCCTGTTGTAGCTGCTATTGTAGCGTGATTCCTGTTCTAGCTGCTATTGTAGCGTGATTCCTGTTCTAGCTGCTATTGTAGCGTGATTCCTGTTCTAGCTGCTATTGAAGCGTGATTCCTGTTCTAGCTGCTATTGAAGCGTGATTCCTGTTCTAGCTGCTATTGTACAGTGATTCCTGTTGTAGCTGCTATTGTAGCGTGATTCCTGTTCTAGCTGCTATTGTAGCGTGATTCCTGTTCTAGCTGCTATTGTAGTGTGATTCCTGTTCTAGCTGCTATTGAAGCGTGATTCCTGTTCTAGCTGCTATTGTAGCGTGATTCCTGTTCTAGCTGCTATTGTACAGTGATTCCTGTTGTAGCTGCTATTGTAGAGTGATTCCTGTTGTAGCTGGTATTGTAGCGTGATTCCTGTTGTAACTGGTATTGTAGTGTGATTCCTATTCTAGCTGCTATTGTAGCGTGATTCCTAAAGTACTGTCGTGATACCTAGCTGCAATCGACGCTTATTCTACATAGCTCTTACATCTGCGCGCCGACCATAGCTATGCCACCTTTTCCTCCGCTTCGTTTCTTTCTGCTCAGATTTCTTTAAGATATTGAGTGATATGCTCAGATGATGACCAGCACCTGTCAGAGTACTTAACAAGCTCGAAGTTACTCCATTTGCTCCTACAACTGATATAAAAACAAGGGAGCTTGGGACAGATAAAATTCCAGGAGAAACTCTCCAACCTTCTATCCAAACTCTTCTTGAAAGTCTCGAAACACAACTCCATCAAGATTCCTAGACAAGGTAATAAGAAACAGCAAAACAGAAGCGGTCAACCGTGCAAGTCGAGATAATGAAACAGGCTAGAAGTCCCCAAGTTTGGAAAAACTTCAGATCTTGGGATAGATGGGGTCTTGGGATAGACGGGCACGTGAAAGAGAGAGAGAGAGAGAGAGAGAGAGAGAGAGAGAGAGAGAGAGAGAGAGTGAGAGAGGAAGAGATAAAGGAAGAGGGAGAGAGAAAGAGCGATAATTCTTTTTTGCCAATGAGAGTTTTTGTAATAAAACACACGAAAATCTGAGAGGACAGAGTGAGAGGAAGAAAGAGAGAGAGAGAGAGAGATCTGTACTCTGTTTGTTCTTTGTCTTTTTGGTTGAAATAAGAGCGACATTTTCACAAGTTAAAACTTAAAAACCTCTTTTTGACTTTTTAAGCAGGGGCGGAAATAACTGACCCTATCAAAAATTCAATTTAATTTCTGTCCTAATATTATTAATAAATACCTACAATATTGCTGTACCAGGTACCTATAGAACTCTTTACTCTGATTTTTTGATACCAAGATTACCAAGGAACCAAGGAACCAAGCACAGTTCCGAAAAGTTCAATACGAGAGAGAGAGAGAGAGAGAGAGAGAGAGAGAGAGAGAGAGAGAGAGATCTGTACCTACTCTGTTTGTTCTTTGTCTTTTTGGTTGAAATAAGAGCGACATTTTCACAAGTTAAAACTTTAAACCCTCTTTTTGACTTTTTAAGCAGGGGCGGAAATAACTGACCCTATGACCCTATCAAAAATTCAATTTCTGTCCTAATATTATTAATAAATACCTACAATATTGCTGTACCATCAGGTACCTATAAAACTCTTTACTCTGATTTTTTGATACCAAGATTACCAAGGAACCAAGATACCAAGCGCAGTTCCGAAAAGTTTGTCTTCCTTCTCTCTTCGATTTCGGGACGATAAGACCATAGCAGTTACAGTTCCCTCTGTCAAACCTCTTTAAAAAAAAAAAAAAGATCGGTGCAACGCAACGGTTGGCGGTGTTTTGACCGCTTTTTGGCGGTTTTCTGTACAATTCAATAGGATAAGGAAAGTCGTACCGGATTTTTATTTATTTATTTTTCATCTGACGTGCCTACTACCTAGGATGTCTGACTAACTAATTAATAGAACATAATTTTTTTGATAGATAAAAAAAGTCACCCTTTAAACCTCTTCAGAATAATTATATTTTAGTATAAGATGCATATGAATAATACCTAATATAATATGTAATTAAAATTAATAATTATTACAAGGCAATAATTATTAATCATAATAATATTATAAGGAGAATCTTCTTCAAAATAATTATTATTTCACATAAGTAGGTAGGTATGTACTGGATATGTTAAAGGGTATTTAGTTATAGAATAAATTCTCTATTCTTTTGTATTTTGAATAATTTATGGTTTTCCCTAATTATCCTTGTATTCTTGTGTTAATTATTTAAACCTTTAATTGTACTTTTATGTTTTCTTATTTAACTCTTTAAAGAAAACCACTTTTATGATCCTATGATTTGTCGAAATCTTACAAATCATATTTTAATGAAATAATGACCTTTTGATTATTCCCTTATTCTTCATCTAGTCTTGAACCGGATTTAATCAATTTCTAACGCTCGCTCTCTCTCTCTCTCTCCCTCCCTCTCTCGCTCTCTCTCTCCCTCTCTCGCTCTCTCTCTCTCGCTCTCTCTCCCTCTCTCTCTCTCTCTCTCCTTTGTATTGTAAAACTTATTAATTAGTTACCTGCAATTACTTACCTATTATCTACTTACAGTGTAAGTATATAAACAATTTTGATGAGAGCGATCTCTTCATAAGTTAGATAATTAGCTTAGGATATCGAATACTATTGTAAATAATTACTTTAAAAATTAAAGACCTATATTATTTTCAATCAATCAATCAGCAATCAATCAATCTCTCTCTCTCTCTCTCTCTCTCTCTCTCTCTCGCTCCGCACTCATCACTCTCCCATCATACTAAAGCTCCCTATCTACATAACTATTATATGTACCTAGGTGAAAGTTGGCGTGAATAGCACACGACTTTAAATCGTGCAAGTTTGCTGAAAATTTAAAATTTCGGCCCGAGCGATAGCGATAGATCTGATAAATCTATAGCTCGATTTAAAATCCGTTGGCTCAGACTTGGAGTTTGGTATAAAAATTTGAATTTGCGACGGTATTCATACTCACTAATGGTTCATTGGGCTGTGACAACTCACTCAGAAAAAGGGGCCCTGAGGGGCCCTGATTTACCCGATCGGGTCCAAAATTCAATGATCTAATTTCCTTTATGTGCTAAATTTGCCTAGTTTCAAGCAAAATCAGATAAACCGTTCAAATGTTCGGAAGTTATGGTAAAACAAACAAACAGACGGAAATTGCGGATAAATTAAAAAAATGATCTAATTTCCTTTATGTG
This sequence comes from Diaphorina citri, assembly GCF_000475195.1. Classification (NCBI taxonomy): domain Eukaryota; kingdom Metazoa; phylum Arthropoda; class Insecta; order Hemiptera; family Psyllidae; genus Diaphorina; species Diaphorina citri. The sequence goes on along the minus strand of NW_007378542.1, from coordinate 6,426 downwards.
CTAAATTTGCCTAGTTTCAAGCAAAATCAGATTAACCGTTCGGAAGTTATGGTAAAACAAACAAACAGACGGAAATTGCGGATAAATTAAAAATACAAAATAGTAAAAAGCTTGGAACCCACTTTGTCCATTCATCAATAAGGATCTTCGCCTTTTCCCATGCTCAATGGGGTCGGCGTTTGTCGTCGGCCTCTCAATCAGCTTTAGAGTGATCGCTTTGAGGCCAACTGGTTTTGGCTAAACATAATTTTCCGAGTGGATGCCCTTCGCACTCAACCTTTGCTATTTCTTTAGCAAGGGAAATTTCAGGCTGGTATCCTCCCTGTTTGAAGCCCCCCAGCCAGACTCGTTCATCAATAAGGATATGGAAAGTAAAAAGCGTATAAAAAGGAGGACACAAGAGGGGGAATCGAACCCGCGGCCTAGCGCTTACAAGGCAGATGCACTACCAACTAAGCTAACTAGGCTGGCTACACTCAACTTTTGCTATTTCTTTAGCAAGGGAAATTTCAGGCTGGTATCCTCCTGGTTTGAAGTCCCCCCAGCCAGACTCGTTCATCAATAGGGATATGGAAAGTAAAAAGCGTATAGAAAGCGGAGGAGGAGACATTCGGAAAAGGTCATAAAATGCCAAAAAATTCTCAAAGGTCATAAAAAAGGTCATATTCAGAGACAACCAAATGTCATATTGTCATGAGACAAGAGACAATGAAGGAAAAACTCCAGAGTGAGAGAAGGACTTAGCGATCAGAAGAAAATGAAGATGTCTTTCTCACCATTAGGAAATATAAATTTAAAAGATAAGAAGGAAACTTGAAGACGAAAAAAATAATGAAATGCTGCTGGTGGAAGAAGATTTAGCTGTTTTTTCATTCCTGGGGAGATTTCAGCGTAAATTATACGGGACTTTGAGTCACGGGACTTCTCAACTGGAAGCTGACAAGGGCTGACTGAGTCCCGGAATTTTCCAGTAATAATTTCTTAGTTGATCAAGTGTGGGTAGTAGGTACCCAAGTTATAAGACTCTGAGGAGCTGATATAGAAATCTGAGCGGAAAAGACGACGCGAGGTCCAGCCTAGTTAGTTTGGTTGGTAGCGCGTCTGCTTTGTGAGCTCTAGACTCTAGACCACGGGTTTGATTCCCACCCGGGGCCGATTTTATCCTGATGGGATAATGTTCGTTTTCAAAACGGCTGGCTTTCTCCTATCCTGATTTCCTCTCTTCGCTTTGGGGAAGATAAGATATTAGCAGTTAGGCAGTACAGTCAATCTATCAAACCTCTTTTTTTTCTCGTCTTTTTAAAAAAGTTCCACCAAAAAATCTCTCCATCCATTTCCCATCACCATTCTTTCCATCAGACCCACAGCTTTCTCCGAGAAAAGAACGAACATCACTGCTGAAGTATACGGACTGTTGTTGGCTCGTTTTTTATAATTTATTTCTCCACAACTCACCATCTCCTAGGAAAGAAATTGGAAAGTGGGAGTTTCCACTCCGGGCTTGTCAGTGGATAGTAAATCAAGTTGATTTAGATTTAGTCGAAGCGAAGTCCTGTCTCTCCCGGTTTGGAGATGGGGAAGCAACTAATTCTAATTAGTGGATTTAAAGGAGAGAGGGAGGGAAAGTGGATTTGGGGGAGGAAGGGGAAGTGGGAGCGGGGGGGAAGGGGAAGTGGGAGTGGGGGGTGGAAAATTAAGAGAAGAATTATTGGAGGTTTTTTTTGGAAATCAATCTAACAACTAAAAATCGAAGATGTTCCAGGAAAAACTGTCAGGAAGAAGGAGAAGAGGGAAGACAAGGGAGGATGGTAGAAAAAAACAAGCGCGGAAATAATGTAAAATTTTCTGATGAGAGAAGTGGTTGGTCGTTGTGAAAGAGCAAAGCATCAGAGTTTTACTTGCATTAAAATAGCATTTAAAAGACGAGGACGGCCGTCGAACGACATGTTTAAACACATAGTGTAAGCGCCCAAAAGGAAAGAAGAAAAAGATTACATTTAAATAATATAGACTAATTGTATTACGAGAGTGTACCTCTCTGCTGAAATTGTAGGAATGTTCACAAACAAAGGATGTACAAAATTATCTACTGGTTCGAATTCCCCCCCCGGACACATTTTCATTGGGAATCATGGCGACGGGCTCTGTCTTTGATTAAATCTTCACTATACAGAAGAAAAATCAAAATCAGAATGAATTAAACTGATATGTAACACAACGTTAGAAGTAGGGTACAGATTTTCTCTAATCCGTCGACAAGAATACGGGGGCTTTGAAATCCGGCAGGGACGGGACCAGGCTTGTTATCTTTCTTAGTAACATAAGGTATGTTCCGTGCAGGGATGACTCCAATGACGTAGTAAGTAATTACTTAATATTATTAACTAGAAGGGTACAATCAAACTGATAAAGAGAGAGAAAAAAGAAAAAAAAAGAGAGAGAGAGAGAGAGAGAGAGAGAGAGAGAGAGAGAGAGAGAGAGAGTGAGAGAGGAAGAGATAAAGGAAGAGGGAGAGAGAAAGAGCGATAATTCTTTTTTGCCAATGAGAGTTTTTGTAATAAAACACACGAAAATCTGAGAGGACAGAGTGAGAGGAAGAAAGAGAGAGAGAGAGAGAGATCTGTACTCTGTTTGTTCTTTGTCTTTTTGGTTGAAATAAGAGCGACATTTTCACAAGTTAAAACTTAAAAACCTCTTTTTGACTTTTTAAGCAGGGGCGGAAATAACTGACCCTATCAAAAATTCAATTTAATTTCTGTCCTAATATTATTAATAAATACCTACAATATTGCTGTACCATCAGGTACCTATAAAACTCTTTACTCTGATTTTTTGATACCAAGATTACCAAGGAACCAAGATACCAAGCGCAGTTCCGAAAAGTTCGCTGGAAATTGAACCCAGACCTTCTTCTCTGTAGACCAGTACGATGACCACGGTAACAGAGATTGAAGAGTTGAGGTAGGTAAAGGTGTGTTAATTTTAAATAGGTATTTAGGTAGGTAAACATAAAATTAATTACAGTTAATAGTTTATAGCCTACTTACTTTATGATTTATCTGTGATTGCAAAACTGAGAGCCATCCTAAGGTCTTCTGATTATCAGCTCAAATCGCACATAAAATTCCTGCCATTCCTCTTCTGTGACGTCACAACATGCTTGATATCTTGAAACGTCTCACTGTTTGATTTAAATCTAATTACTTGGTCATTAAAACCGGAGAGAACTTCCAGCATATTTGTTTACGTTTTATCTTGTTGAAGATACCGTAGCGAAGGGTGAACATGGACCGATTTGGCTTTAACGGTTGTAGGGGTGCCTGGGTCTGCACGGCTTAGTGGTCTTTACATGGTTTTATTCTTAGATTATTAGTTGTTTAATTATCTATTAAAAAAAAGGCGTTTAGTTGAAGAGGGCCGCTTTGATTAGTGGATGGAGAGAGCCGGAAACTTTTGTCAAGTGAGGACATTAAACCAGCCCAGTTAGCATGGAGGGTAGCGCCCGCCTTTCGACCATCCTAAGGTCTTCTGATTATCAGCTCAAATCGCACATAAAATTCCTGCCATTCCTCTTCTGTGACGTCACAACATGCTTGATACGTCTCACCGTTTGATTTAAATCTAATTACTTGGTCATTAAAACCGGAGAGAAGTTCCAGCATATTTGTTTACGTTTTATCTTGTAGAAGATACCGTAGCGAAGGGTGAACATGGACCGATTTGGCTTGTAGGGGTGCCTGGGTCTGCACGGCTTAGTGGTCTTTTATTCTTAGATTATTAGTTGTTCAATTATCTATTATAGATTTGGAAAATCCTACAATTCTGCATTGTGAGCACCAGAGTTGTGAAACCAGGGTTCCCCTGATGAAACCTTGTGTACGAGCCGCCACTAGTAGAGGCCTATAGATTTGGAAAATCCTACAATTCTGCATTGTGAGCACCAGAGTTGTGAAACCAGGGTTCCCCTGATGAAACCTTGTGTACGAGCCTACGAGCCGCCACTAGTAGAGGCCGAACATCTCAACCAGTGTCGAAATCTAGTGTTAATAGACAGTTAAAAGCCTGTTAGAGATCAAGAGAGAAATATGTCGTGTATTGTGTATTAATATTGTAAAAACTAAATGTATGTTAATGTGTTCATTATATTGTAAAAAAAAAAAATATATAATTCGCTCGATTTGAAATGCTCACCATTGAATTTCAGGGGCTAATTATATAAATTTGACGTCATTTGTCAAAATAATCTTCGTCAAAATGTATATAGGGTGGTGGTGGTGTCTGGGCAATTCTCTCGGTATGCCTACCATGCAGGACACACTGTTTGCTAGTATGATATGCTGACACGGTCCATTATAATCAGCATATTGCAGACTCATCACTCTCATCAGCATAATCCGATTAGCAGTCACTCAGCAACGCGTGCATCTAATTATAGGGGCCGGGGGAGAGGGGAGGGGTTGGTGTTGTCTGTGCGCCACCGTTTAAGCGTTAACCAGACTTTTACCTTTTGATGTTCTGTCAATTGGTGGGACCCACCTGTCACATTTGGGGGGGGGGGGCTTTGTATTGTCTGTGTGCTACCGTTTAGTTAAGCGTTAACCAGACTTTTACCTTTTGATGCTCTCTCAATTGATGAGATCCAGCTGTCACTTGCATGTTTTGAGTTTTGACGTTCATATTTCTTATTTTATAAGAGGTTTGATAGCAGGAACTGTAACTGCTAAGGTCCTATCGTTCTGAAAGCGAAGTGAGATCGAGGACAGGACAGGAGAAAACCAGCCGTTCCAAGAACCTATAAAACAAAACACATCAAACCCCTTGACGGTCCAAACTCCAATCATCATTAGCCCCGCTTTGAATTTTAACTCGAGGGAAATGAAATCACCTCTGTGAATTCTTTGTTTATTTATACCTAGCATTATTTATTATGTTAATATTATTATTATTATTATTATTATTACTTTTTAATATCGTTATTATTAGCATGAGCATTATTTATTAATGTTTCATTATTTTCTTATTTACGAGGTGACATGGTTACGGCACATTGCAACATGAACATCATTCGACATGAACACGAACATGATCTGTTGAGAGAATAGACACATCGAACCATCAGGCTAGGAAACAGGTAGGAGAATATGATAGAAGAGAAAAGAAATGAGAAGAATAGAATAGAATAGAAGAGAAGAGAAGAGAAGAGAAGTGAATAGAATAGAAGAGAATATAAGAGAAGAGAAGAGAAGAGAAGAGAAGTGAATAGAATAGAAGAGAATAGAATAGAAGAGAAGAGAAGAGAATAGAATAGAAGAGAAGTCTTGTGTCCTCGGTGGTGTAGTGGTCAAGGCGCTCGCCTGGTAAACAGGAGGGCGTGGGTTCAATCCCAGCCGAGGTATGGAATTTTAGGTGTAGTGGTCAAGGCGCTCGCCTGGTAAACAGGAGGGCGTGGGTTCAATCCCAGCCGAGGTATGGAATTTCATCCTTAATATAATTTGAGAATTTGACCACAATAATAGTAGTAGCCTACTGCTGGAGGAAAGGGACTTTTCAGTCCTATGCGAGCAGTATAAATAAGCACTATTATTATTATAACTTCAAAGTACAAATATGAACCATTGAGTTATCCAACTTTGCAAAGTAGAGCTCAGATCCCACTCTTTTTATCCAACAATATCCGCTACGTACACTTTTTATCATCCCGAGTTGGACATAAGTTTTAATAGATTTCGTACGTGCAAGCCCTTCCGAAAAGTTCGCTGGAAATTGAACCCAGACCTTCTTCTCTGTAGACCAGTACGATGACCACGGTAACAGAGATTGAAGAGTTGAGGTAGGTAAAGGTGTGTTAATTTTAAATAGGTATTTAGGTAGGTAAACATAAAATTAATTACAGTTAATAGTTTATAGCCTACTTACTTTATGATTTATCTGTGATTGCAAAACTGAGAGCCATCCTATAAAATCCGCCCCGGGCGGGAATCGAACCCGCGGCCTAGCGCTTACAAGGCAGACGCACTATACCAACTAAGCTAACTAGGCTGGCTACTTGTATTTGTGTACAATTGAAGTATAGGGGTCTAAAATCTAAATAAATAAGTTTTTTTTATTAAAGTAAATATGTATTATGTTAACTGGACAGGGATTTTAGTGCCCCACTGTAAAATCCGCCCCGGGCGGGAATCGAACCCGCGGCCTAGCGCTTACAAGGCAGACGCACTACCAACTAAGCTAACTAGGCTGGCTACTTGTATTTGTGTACAATAAATTGAATTATAAGGGTCAAAAATCTAAATAAATAAGTAAATATGTATTATGTTAACTGGACAGGGATTTTAGTGACACACTGTTTGCTAGTATGATATGCTGACACGGTCCATTATAATCAGCATATTGCAGACTCATCACTCTCATCAGCATAATCCGATT
>NW_007378541.1:98384-104832 GCF_000475195.1 Diaphorina citri | reverse complement strand
TCCACAAGTTTGGCCATGCCTCGGGATGAACTAGCGGGATTCCGGAGCGAAGCGACGGAATTCAGCTAGTTAAGTATATATTCATCCTCTTCCTGGTCTACTTGTTCCACAGGGGGAGGCGTCACAGGGTATTCAGAACTTGCTGAACGAGAAGGATAAGACCGGTTGCTCTCCCCTCCACTATGCTTCCAGAGAGGGGCACATCATCTCCCTTGAGAACCTGATCAACTTGGGTGCCTGCATCAACCTCAAGAACAATAGTAATGAGAGTCCATTGCATCTTGCTGCCAGGTAATCAACACAAAGAATCAAACAGATTTCAGAGCAATTAAACTATTGGTTCAGTGAATTGTAGAGCTCATTCGGACAAAGGGCCAAAACCCTTTCAAAGGAACACTTGTGCCCAAAATCTGATGAGCGAATTTCCTTTCTATGTTGAGACTGTTGGGGTAAATTTCATGTGTGGCAAATTGCATCTAAATCAATCAAACCGCTCGGAAGTTTTGGTCAAACAGGCAAACAAACTAAAGGAATAATAGTTGAATTAACTTACTTTGGTCGTTCAATTGTGGTCGCTACTGATGCTATCGCCTCTTTCAGATACGGTCGCTACAACACGGTGAAGAAGTTGCTGAGTTCTGAGCGAGGATCGTTTATTATTAACGAGAGCGACGGAGAGGGGCTTACACCGCTACATATCGCTTCTAAGGAAGGTGAGTCAAACTTTTGTAGAAGAGTTAATTCTGCGGAAGAGTTCTGAGAAATTACGAATTCAAAATACATGGAAGTATCCCTCGGAGAAACCTTGGATACTACACCCGAACAGTCCCCTAGCATTCTCAACATGTGGCTGTCACAGATTGTGAACCCAATGAATGGTACCTAGGGTCGTTCAACTGTGGTCGCTACTGATGCTATCGCCTCTTGCAGATACGGTCGCTACAACACGGTGAAGAAGTTGCTGAGTTCTGAACGAGGATCGTTTATTATTAACGAGAGCGACGGAGAGGGGCTTACACCGCTACATATCGCTTCTAAGGAAGGTGAGTCAAACTTTTGTAGAAGAGTCAATTCTGCGGAAGAGTTCTGAGAAATTATGAATTCAAAATACATGGAAGTATCCCTATGAGAAACCTTGGATACTACACCCGAACAGTCCCCTAGCATTCTCAACATGTGGCTGTCACAGATTGTGAACCCAATGAATGGTACCTAAAGGCACTTCCCGATGTCGTAGAAACTTGAAATTTGGCAGGATGGTAGGTCTTGATGAGTAAGTAAAGGGAAATTGAACAGGCGGAAATAACCGCTTTTCGGCGGTTTTCACGAAACGGTTAGAGATATTGAAAAAGTTATGAGAGTAGACCCTCCAAAACCATACCTAAAACCCCCCCAAATATCAGTTTTTATTAACATTAGGACAACGGTTAGCGGTGTTTTACCGTATTTTTCGACATTTCGACCGCTATTTTACTGATTAAAGACTTAGTTAAGTATCTGAATGTGTTGGTTGACCTTTTTCTGTAAGTGTGACTGTCATGTATGATGTTTTTGATGCATTGATGTGTAAGTGTAGTGTTTTAAACCACTTGTATACATTATTTAAATCTGTATTTGCAACAGTGTGAAGGTCATCCCAATTGCTCCCTGTATAGACTAACAATGTATCATCCGCGAATGTGAATACCTGAGCCCTACTTATTGTTGTAATTTTATTTGTATAAATGGAATATAGCATTGGAGAATTCACAGTTCCTTGAGGTACACCAAACATTGTTAACATTGGGTCACTCATGACACCATTCAACCTGACCCTCTGATTACGATTCTCCAAGTAAGTCCCGAACCACGCAAGTGGTCTCCCCGATATACCATGTGCTTTTAATTGTAAAAGTAATGTATTTTTGTGAACGCAATCGAAAGCTTTGGAAATATCTAGAGAGACCACGAGAATTTTCCGGGAATTATTCAGATTATTGTAAACAAAAGTCGTCAAATCTAGAATTGCGTCATCAGTACCCAAATTTTTTCTGAACCCATATTGATTATTAAGGATAAGATGATTATCCTCTAAGAACTGTTCTACTCTCTTTTTGCAACATTTCTCAAATAATTTTGCTATGTTGGAAGTCAATGAAATCGGTCTATAGTTATTCACATCCGCGGAATTACCTTGTTTAAACAAGGGAACAATTGTAGATTCCTTCAACACATCTGGAAAAACACCTTTTTCTAGACTAAGATTTATAATGTATGCAAGTGGTTTAATTATGTTTTGTGCTATGTGTTTGAGTGTGTTTACATGTATTTGATCTGGCCCTGGACTTGATCCTCCCCTCATATGTTTAATATATCCAATAATTTCCCCCTCGTCCACAGGATCAAATTCATCCAGTCGAATATCACATTCCACCTCATCTTCGATATCAATTGTATTTTGTAAATTCGACTGACTAAATTTCGACCCTACAGAACGAAAGTGTTCATTGAATATATTAGCTGCATTTATACTGTCACTGGTACAGTCAATCCTCACCCCAACATTATTAGGATCGTTAATGACCTGAATCTGAGAACTTTTTTTCTTTTTATGCGTTTTAAATTCAGACACTACTTTCCACAATGTTCTTGGATGATTTCGCCCTTCTTCCATTTTTTTCATAAAGTAATCATTTTTAGCTTTTTTGATAGTATTTGTTAACGTTTCTTTATATTTTTTATAATATACTTTTAAGGATTCATTGTTAGGATGCTTTTTTGTTTGTTTTAAAAATTTGTCTCTATTTCTCACACATTTAGCTAAGCTAATATTCATCCATGGTTTTAAAGGTTTAAGTTTTTTTGTTATTTTTTTATTCGTTTTGTTTTTATTTATTTCTGATGTAAGAATATTAATAAAACTTTCAGTGGCCTGGTTAATGTCCGAACAATTCCTCACTTCTATCCAATTATAATTTTCTAAAGAACGATTTAGTTCTTCATGATCAATTATTTCTATTGTGAATTCATTATTATCAGTTCTCAGATTCAAATCATTTTTTATTAAAATATACTGCGAGTAATGATCAGTTTGACCAGTTTCAACAACACAGCTTAATATGACAGAAGGATCAAGACCAGCACAGAAAAAATGATCTAGACATGATGAGCTGTTATTTTGTGATAATAACAACTCCAAGTCATTTAGAAAACGATCAATATCTCTCAGAGAGGGTGATCTGTAAATGCATATAAACTCATATTTAGTGTTGTGTATTAAACAAGAAATTTTGATGTGATCGCATGTGTGTATGTTCTGCAGTTCTACAATATCAAGTACAGTGATGTTATCAGAGACATAAACTACCACACCCCCATTTTTGTTAATAGTGTTTGAACAGTAGAACGATTTAAATCCCTCGATATCATAACAAAAATCTCGTTTTTCCGGATTAAAAGCAGTTTCCGTCAAAACTAGAATACTAATTTTGTTTTTAATTTCATTGATCATATAGAGGAACTCACCAAAGTTTGTATTAAGACTCCTGATGTTCATATGAAATATACCCAATCCATCTTCTCTGAAAAATGTGCATGCATCAATTGACTCGAATCTGTCATGTCTGATATCATGGTCAGTCACCACATCAAGTATTTCCATTAACGATATGAGGATCTAAAAGAAGAAATATAATGTTGGTTAAAAAGAATGAAAGGAAGGAAGAAAGAAAGAAAATAAAAAAAAAGAAGAAGAAAAGAAAGAAGGAAGAGAAAAAAAGAGAAAAAAAGTGAGGAGTATAGAAATTTCACTCCCAGACTTCCCTTTTAACTGTAGTTTCTTGTTCTAATGTTCTGTTCATGTTTCGGTCTTCATTTCTTCTTGATGTCTTCCAAATCTTTCCTTGTTCTTACATTCATTATTTTTCCTTTCACATTCATTTTCACTATCCCGTACTTCGTCCATATGTACTTTTTGTCGTAATTTTGTTGGCATTCTTTGAGCAGAGTGTAGTTTTTCTTCGTGAGATCCTCGGTAATGCTAATTTTCGTTCCTTTGAATCCTTTCTTCTTGTAGAACACTTCATCTCTGGTTTTCCTCGAAACAAATCTGACAATCACATTAGTCTTGTTCTTGTCCAAATAGTGACAGGCTTCTATTTGATGAGTTGTGATTCCGCATCCTGTCTTCTGATTGATTTCTGAAATTACTTCATGTTCTAGATCCTTGTCTTCAATCTTCTTGCTTCTGTCCTTGTTTATCCCAAATATTCTGATATTATTCCTTCTTCCGTACTGTTCCAGATCATCTATTCTGTTTTCAAGATGTTCATTTTTGTCCTCCAATTCTTTCACTTTCATCAACAGTTCCTCCATCTTCTGGTTCATGGCGTTTGTCACAGCTTCCTCCACTATTTTGTTGAAAGTATCACTAACAAAGAACTCTGCCAGGGCTTTCTTCACCTCTTTTGCGGTTTCAGAACTCATTATTATTATTAGGTATTATTGAAGTCTAGAAGTAAAATTTCAAAAATTTTATTTCATTCGGAGCGGAAGAAAATTTTCCGCCTTGAAAAATAAAATTGGCTGGAGAATAAAATTGGCTGGAGAATAAAATTGGCTGGAGAATAAAATTGGCTGGAGAATAAAATTGGCTGGAGAAAGATATCTGTTTTGGATGTGGCCGATCATCATGGCTATTTTGACTTTATCTGTTGTTATTCAGAATACTGGCGTGAAACTCCTATGAAATCCTCAATTTGGCTAGAAAAGAAATTCTTCGTCTTCTTCACTTTGTAAAAAATCCGAAAAATTAGTACTCTGGATCAAACGTCGGATTCGCGCGAACGTCATGAGTTCGAAGCGCCGCGCCGCCCGGCCTACGAGTAAGTATATTGACACGGAATAGAGTTTCATAATTTTTCAGACGACCCAAAACAGGTTACATTTTCATTTCAGATTTGATCAGGTGGGCATCTACGTGGTCATGTTCCTGGAAATCCTGCAAACTCTGATCAAAGTTCTGATCGTGTTCTCAATTCTTATTGTAGCGTTTGGTCTGGCTTTCTACATCTTGCTGTCAAGGGTAAGTGACTGAGATCTTGAAAATTCCTTTCTTATGAATAAATTAATGAGGAAAACGATCAATAACAACAAAATCTAGTTAAATATCAGATATTTATTATGAGCTTTCAGGGGTGCTTTTAAGACAGCCACATTTTTTTATTACTTTCAAAAATGGGAAATTCCTTCTTTATTTAAAGTAAAATTTAAAATCAACCTATCACGAACTAAACCGTGAAAGTTAAAAGAAGATAGTGTCGTGCAAATAAAATGGGTCCAGTTTTCGCTTCCCATTTATTCCCAGGGCGATCACCTCTCCTTCAGAACCGTCCCGATGTCCCTGCTCCGGACTTTCCACGAACTAAACCGTGAAAGTTAAAAGAAGATAGTGTCGTGCAAATAAAATGGGTCCAGTTTTCGCTTCCCATTTATTCCCAGGGCGACCACCTCTCCTTCAGAACCGTCCCGATGTCCCTGCTCCGGACTTTTACGATGATGCTCGGCGAGATCGACTTCATCGGGACTTACGTACAGCCGTACTTTCGCGAAGACGACCCGACGGGAGCCGACTTCAACCGAACTGGATTCGGTGGCTTCGAGAGCAACAAACACTTGCCGTTCCCAGTGCCAGCGTTTGTAATGCTAGGGATCTTCATGATACTCATGCCGATACTGCTCATGAATTTGCTCATAGGTTTGGCAGTGGGGGATATCGAGTCCGTGCGACGAAATGCTCAACTCAAGCGTTTGGCCATGCAGGTAATTAGCTTTTTATTTGTTGAAATTTCAATTCCTTGTTTGAAAAAATCAGCAATTCGATAAATGATTATCTTATCATAAGGCTCAAAGTTAGAGAAAAGATTAGTGGTTAAGAGGAAGAGCGCCTCCTAGGAAACTTACAAGAAAGCCAGAAAAAAATTAAAAAGGCCCTATAACAGAAACAACTTCTATCTCTGCACCTATCCTTTAACAGAAATATCTGAGCGCACGGCAGTGCGCCAGGCCAAATTCCAGTAAGCACACCTGTGTATCTTTACACGAACCGATTCGGCAGGTTTTTCTCACTTTCATAGATCGGATTCCTCTAAAGATAAACTTTTGAAATTCAGGGCAAATATTTAGGTAAGGTATCTATATAAATAGGCTTGTCAAATATCCAAAATGTCGATTCGGGACGCGAATCCGCGAACATAATTGCCAAATCCGCGAACATAATCGCAAAATCCGCGAACAAAATCGCCAAATCCGCGAACATAATCGCCAAATCCGCGAACAAAATCGCGAAATCCGCGAACATAATCGCGAAGTCCGCGAACATAATCGCGAAATCCGCGAACAAAATCGCCAAATCCGCGAACATAATCGCGAAATCCGCGAACAAAATCGCCAAATCCGCGAACATAATCGC
>NW_007378541.1:67364-98359 GCF_000475195.1 Diaphorina citri | reverse complement strand
GCAGTAATTTAGCTTTGTTATTTGGGGTTGAAATTTTCAACTCCTCGTTTTTTGGAAAAGAAATCGAGCAAGTTCGATAAATGATTATCTATCCATAAAGGCTCAAAAGTTAGAGGAATAGGATTAGTGGTTAAGTTTAAGAGGGAAAGGAGCGCCTCCTAGGAAACTTACAAGAAAGCCAGAAAAAAAATAAAAAGGCCCTATAACAGGAAAACATCTTCCTATCTCTGCACCTATCCTTTAAGCAGAAAGTATCTGAGCGCACGGCAGTGCGCCAGGCCAAGTTCCAGTAAGCACGCCTGTGTATCTTTACACGAACCGATTCGGCAGGTTTTTCTCACCTTCATAGATCGGATTTCTCTAAAGATAAACTTTTGAAATTCAGGGCACATATTTAGGTAAGGTATAAAAACATACCTTGAAAATTTGAGCTCTTAATACCAAGTAGTTCCGGAGATATAGAGGCGCAAAAATCGCATTTTTTTTTACTTACTCACTCACTCATCAAAATGTTAAGGCACTTCCCGATGTCGTAGAAACTTGAAATTCAACTTGGCTATGTTTTCCCTACTCAAAAAAATAAATAATTAAACGTGAAATCTGAAGAGAAAACATAGGCAAGTTGAAACTGAGAGAAGGTTGAAGGAATTAGGATTCATAAGACACGAAAAACTGGGAATGCAGACCGATCAGAAAATAAAGGCCAAGTCTGCATTCCCAGTTTTTCGTGCCTTATGAATCTTAATTCCTTCAACCTTCTCTCAGTTTCAACTTGCCTATGTTTTCTCTTCGGATTTCACGTTTAATTATTTATTTTTTGAGTAGGGAAAACATAGCCAAGTTGAAGGTTGAAGGAATTAGGATTCATAAGGCACGAAAAACTGGCAATGCAGACTTGGCCTTTATTTTCTGATCTCACCACTTTTATAGGCCGACATTTTTGGATAGGAACTTGGCCCTTTTTTTCACATTTGTGTTTTTGTGGGGTCTAACCATACACCAACCCTTTTTCTCCAGGTTCTGCTGCACACGGAACTGGAAAGGAATCTGCCCAAATTTCTACTGGAGAAAGTGGACAAGATGGAGATCTATGAGTATCCCAATGAATGCAAGGGAAAGCTAGGATTCCTCGACCTTGTCATCAGAAAGTGGTTCTGTAATCCTTTCACTGAAGATGGTAAGACGAACTTTTTGCACCAATAATGAGTATTTTTCTCTATTCAATCATGTTTTTGCAGGTAACGATCGACAAGGGAAATCTTTGTTGCGGAGGCAGTATACGGTTTCAGTCAACATCGATCGACGGCCATCGACTATGTGTGGACTCAGATTACCGATATTGAAATTAAATAATAAAATTATATCAGTCAGTTATTAAGCTAGGATTCCTCGACCTTGTCATCAGAAAGTGGTTCTGTAATCCTTTCACTGAAGATGGTAAGACGAACTTTTTGCACCAATAATCAATAATGAGTATTTTTCTCTATTCAATCATGTTTTTGCAGGTAACGATCGACAAGGGAAATCTTTGTTGTGGAGGCAGTATACGGTTTCAGTCAACATCGATCGACGGCCATCGACTATGTGTGGACTGGACACAGATTACCGATATTGAAATTACCAATTAACAATTTAACAATAATAATAAAATTATATCGGTCAGTTATTAATTTTTTGTATCCTGTTTCAGCGATCGACATGGTTCTCGAGAGTAATGGGAACGATGTGTTTACCGATGAAATCGACAAACTGAAACGTAAACTAAACGAGATTCAAATCCACCTAGACCATCAGTTCATGTTCCTTCGTCTTATTGTTCATGTAAGTAGGCTAAATTAAATAGCTAATAGTCTATTCTCTATTCTGCTGTTCATTATGCGCAATGATATACATATTTACCTTACCTATTTACATTTTGCATAGTTGTCTGGCTGAGGGACGTTGTCTGGCTGGGGGACATTAAACAGTGAGTATACCAGCCTGAATTTCCTTTGCAAAAGAAATAGCAAAGGTTGAGTGCGAAGGGCATCCCCTCGTAAAATTCTGTAGCCAAAACCAAATGTCAGCGCAAAAGCGATCACCTTAGGGCTGATTGAGGGCTGACAAAAAACGCCAACCCCGACTGTACACGGGGAAAAGGCGAAGAAAAAGATTTACGTTTTGCATAGATAAATAAAGCTCCAATAAATCATTTTTGGCGCAGTCGATAAAATATACCTAAAATTTATCTATTGTTGTTCGACATGAAAATTTGTTATCTCTACTTTTCAGATTTTAGGACATACTTATTTTTCGAAATTGTTCGATGTTTGTTTTTGTACCTACGTACCTAGTTCATTTCCAATTGGTTGTCATTATTTTTGAATTCATGTCAATTTTCCAGAAGATGGATATCAAAACCTTTTTTTTTTTTTTTTTTTTTTTTTTTAAATTCTACTTGAGCATTCTATTGAAATACTCATGACGAGCATGACTAGCTGAAGCATCTATTTCTAAAATATCTTCAAAAAATTCTTTTTCGCAGATATCAAATCTACATATTACCTATGTAGCTCAAGCATTCCCACCAAACAGACCAATAAATCCAAGTCATCCCTATGAACAATCAGTGAATAAATCATGAAATGGGTACCTGTGTTTCGATGGACCTGATCGTCCTCTGGAAGGCATCAGGACAACTGGAAAGGTACTTTATTTCAGGGCCATTTCCCGGATTTTTATTGGACGGAGCAAAGGGGGGGTGAGTGGATGCTCCAAATTTTGGAGTCCAAACAAAAAAGCCCTAGTGGGGCCGGGACCCCTCGCATTCCCACCAACCACTAATGTACTTTCTGACTAGGATATCTTTTATTTGTTAGGTAATTTTATTTTGATTAATTATCAGAGCGATTAATTGAAAACAATCTAGGCTACAAAATTATAGTTTAAAATAGAATAGAATAAAATTGGATAAAATAAAAGAGTGAAACCAGGCAGGGAATCAGAAGTTCGATCTATTTGAGAAATATTGAACAAAATTCAAGTTCTATTGAAGTATGTAGGTATCTGCTTTCTGCTAAAAAGGAAAATAAGAAAATGAATGTGTTATTGGATTTCGCGTTTGTATTTGAAATCTATTTGAAAAATTTTCAAATAAAAATTGAGATAAGAAAAACCCGAACTAGGCAGGTGTATTTAGGTATGGGATAGTTACAAAGAAACAATTTATTGAAGAACAAATAAAATAAACTAGAATTATCTGAAAGATGTACGTACCTCAACACTGAGAGAATTAAAATAAACATAAAAAAGTAAAAAGACTAAATCAAGGCTAGGTATTTTATTTAGGAGGGAATCTAAACGGGGGAAAACATCAAAGCAACAAGGTGTTATGTATATTATGTAAAATCTAATTGACAAAAATAATGTTTACGAATTTCTAGGAATCTAAAATGAAACAATCCTGTTGGATTCTTCAACCAGATTTATCTTGGAGTACGAATTTCTAGGAATCTAAAATGAAACAATCCTGTTAGATTCTTCAACCAGATTTATCTTGGAATACAAGAATACTCAGGACAGTAACAAAATGAACTTTAAATAAAGAGATTGATTTTGTTTGTCTATTTAGGTAATTAATTAATTTAATTAATTAGGTAACGATAAAATCTATCTATGACGATGTGAAGATGTTTTCATTTGCCTCTCCATCAATCTTGCTCTACCATTGTTTATTTCTTATATACAGGATAAATAACTAATATCTAAGGTTTGAAATAAAATTGAAAATTCTAAAACATATAAATGTTATCGTTGGCAGTACACGTTGGGCTCAATGGTCATCAATATTATTGACAAATAATTGAAATGGTAAGAACTAAGAATTTATGATCTGTTATTTTCATTTATTTTATTAAAATCTAGAATTTCAACTCATTTAATGTTTGCAGGTAAGATTTTGAGCTTTATCTCAACTTATCTTCCTTTGAATATTGAAAAAGATAGCATGAAGAGACAAATTAGAATAGCATTAACCCATTGACACCACCGTGACCCCAATCTGATACTGATTTAAATATGATACAAAAATGAAGTAATTAACAAACACCAAAATCCTAAATAACAAAATGTCTAAATTGGAAACACAACAAATACTACCGTAACATTTTTTTTACGTTATTTAATATCACAGCCATAATAAAAGCGATTTAATTGTTGAAAATGAAAAAATCCGGAGTTGAAATTTTTCTGTTCAATTTCACTTTTGTTCACCCCGTCGAGGTATTTATTTATTTAATACTGCGAGTACGATTCCCATACTCGCATGTGTTCAGGTCATGTAAAGAGCCATCTAGATCCTCTAATCCCTGAATTACAATAGGACAACTGTGTCAACTACCTATGTAGGTGTAATGAGCAGGAACTGTACCGAAATTACAGAGATGAAGACAGGATAGGAGAAAGCCAGCCGTTCCGAGAACGAACCTTATTTGATTAGAATGAAATCCGTCCCTGGTGGTGGCAATCCCGCGACCTAGCGGTTATAAGGCAGACGTGCTACCCTCCAAGCGAACTAGGCTGACGAACTACAACTTTCACGTTTCGCAAAGTTCTATGCATTCGAATTTTTTTTGCTGACGTCCTGAAATTTAGCATACATACGTATTATAAATTACAGACCCGGGGCTGTTAAGGTGTGTCCATACTGTCCATACATACTTACATAGTCAACCAATCGTCAATGTGCTGAGATTGAAGGCCGTCGATTAGGTATGTGTGGACACACCCTTAGAAATGATATTATTCCTGTTCCCTTGTTCAGATGGGGTCGGTCTTTTTCGTCAGCCTCTTAATCAGCCATAGGGTGATTGCTTTTGGGATGACATTTGCTTTTGATTACAAAAAAATTACGAGTGTATCGCCTTCGCACTCAAACCTTTGCTATTTCTTTAGCAAAGAGGGGTGTCAGGACGGGCATCTTCACTGTTCAAAGTCCCTCAGCCCTCAGCCAGACATGAATGCCTAATGAACGATTCGTGATGTGTAGCAGTGGCGTAGCGCGGTCTAAATTCAAGTGTAGGGCGTGTAGGGCTCATGCACAGGTCTACCAAGTCCCATCACAGTAGGTACATGCCATTAATATTTATGGGCATTAGAGTAAACTTTTGAGTTGTATGGCCGCCATGCACGCCATACATACACGCTACGCCACTGATATTATGTAGTAATTATATCGATCTATAATCTGCACGGTACTTATGTTATCGATCGATAAACCCGCCCAAAAAATGATGGATCTAACCTTCATTGTTATTATCAGTACAGTTCATATTGAACGACCCTTATTTTTATGGTGAAAAGATCCAAGTAGTACTTTTCGGTCTGTTCAGGATTAAAAAATTCAATATCTCTAGAATGCACCATTACCCCTGCCAAAGTATATCTTGATCTAGTCTAGAACGTTATGAGAAAATGGTTTTGATTAGAGAAGAACAAAGATTTCGAAAAGTAAGATTGACGAAGATGAAAACAAAAATCAAGCAAAACTTTCGATGTAGGAACGAAAAAATCAAGTTGAAAGGAATTTAGCTGATCCCTGAACGGAATTTAACTAGAGGCGAAAAAATGGTTACGGAATTCCTCATCTAAATGATATATTTTTTATAATATACTTTTAAGGATTCATTGTTAGGATGCTTTTTTGTTTGTTTTAAAAATTTGTCTCTATTTCTCACACATTTAGCTAAGCTAATATTCATCCATGGTTTTAAAGGTTTAAGTTTTTTTGTTATTTTTTTATTCGTTTTGTTTTTATTTATTTCTGATGTAAGAATATTAATAAAACTTTCAGTGGCCTGGTTAATGTCCGAACAATTCCTCACTTCTATCCAATTATAATTTTCTAAAGAACGATTTAGTTCTTCATGATCAATTATTTCTGGTTAATGTCCGAACAATTCCTCACTTCTATCCAATTGTAATTTTCTAAAGAACGATTTAGTTCTTCATGATCAATTATTTCAATTGTGAATTCATTATTATCAGTTCTCAGATTCAAATCATTTTTTATTAAAATATACTGCGAGTAATGATCAGTTTGACCAGTTTCAACAACACAGCTTAATATGACAGAAGGATCAAGACCAGCACAGAAAAAATGATCTAGACATGATGAGCACCAGTTTCAACAACACAGCTTAATATGACAGAAGGATCAAGACCAGCACAGAAAAAATGATCTAGACATGATGAGCTGTTATTTTGTTCTCTAGTTACTATTAATACGGCCGTGTTTTATTTGTAACACCCCGCAAAAACACATTACTCATTTATGGAAGAAAAAAATGTACCTACCTATACCTATAGTTTTTAAAAGTAATTATTATTTTAGATTTAATAAATTGATTATTTTTTACTTATCTACAGGGAATTAGTTTTAAGAAGTCACATGAATGAGGTGAAGACCTCGTCAATTTCAACACTGATTTTTAGCGTATGTAAATAAGAGTATTGTATCTACATACGTGTAGATCATTGAAGATTTTACCAAAGACTTAAAATCAGTGATATTTTCACAAATTGGATTATTTTTTAATGGTCCAAAAAGGAGACTTTTAATAGAATATTTTGATTAAAAAGAGTCAATGTGGTAACACTTTTTTACGAAACATATCTAAATCTAACGGAATTAAATCTTGATGATTTGTAATGACTCCTTTTATAATAACTGCCATTAAAAAATAAAAATCTTCAATTAATTCATTGGTTGAACCCACTACGAGGGTAGTAAGTTGTTAAGGTTAAATTTATATCTATTTGATATGATTTCTATAGTATTCATGTGTGAACGACAGATACAAATCTT
Organism: Diaphorina citri; assembly: GCF_000475195.1. Lineage (NCBI taxonomy): Eukaryota > Metazoa > Arthropoda > Insecta > Hemiptera > Psyllidae > Diaphorina > Diaphorina citri. Next base: position 91,515 of record NW_007378541.1, on the reverse strand, counting down.
GATTATTTTACTCTACTTTGTACAGTATTGGATTTGTACCTACATAGAATTAAATTATATTATTATGTAAGTGTTCCTAAAGTTGATTTAACTTATTTATACTTAATATTGCCAATGTTCTATTCTAGTCTGCTCTAGTCTTTTATTTTTTCTTCTTTTCTCTGTTAAATTTAAAATAAATAAGATGTCCGATATATTTGTCAATTCCAAGTATTTCATACCAACCAATCATCTCTCTCTTTCTCCCTCCCTCACCCTATCCCAAAATTAGGTACCTTCAAGTCTACAACTTAGTCTCCAATTTGTTGTTAACTGGAATCATGATTTTTATTTAAATAGATTCTAGAACCATCATTATGCTGTGACTGTAAGTTTCAACTTACAAAATTTAATTCAGAAGATTTTAAATAGGTACTGGATAGATCGAAAGGTTAACCTAGGATGTCGAACATTGTGAATGTTATCCCACCATTATCAACTATTCACCATACTGAAAATAAACTAACAAATCAAGATGAGAGAAACCGTTGAAATAAAATTAATAAAAGACGAGTCAATTTTTAACTTTATTCGATAGCAAAGGTTGAGTGCGAAGGGCATCCCCTCGTAAAATTCTGTAGCCAAAACCAAATGTCAGCCCAAAAGCGATCACCTTAGGGCTGACAAAAAACGCCGACCCCGACTGTACACGGGAAAAGGCGAAGAAAAAGATTTACATTTTGCATAGATAAATAAAGCTCCAATAAATCATTTTTGGCGCAGTCGATAAAATACGAGTATACCTAAAATTTATCTATTGATGTTTGACATGAAAATTTGTTATCTCTACTTTTCAGATTTTAGGACACACTTATTTTTCGAAACTGTTCGATGTTTGTTTTTGTACCTACGTAGTTCATTTCCATTTGGTTGTCATTATTTTTGATTTCATGTCAACTTTCCAGAAGATGGATATCAAAACCGAAACAGATGAGAGAGACGAAGGAACATCTTCCAACAAGGAGCTCCAGTTTGCGCCTCACCTATCGAAAACCTTCTCCCCTCTGGTGCGCCATAGATTCCTCACCACCAAACAGACCAATAAATCCAAGTCATCCCTATGAACAATCAGTGAATAAATCATGAAATGGGTACCTGTGTTTCGATGGACCTGATCGCCCTCTGGAAGGCATCAGGACAACTGGAAAGGTACTATATTTCAGGGCCATTTCCCGGATTTTGTTGGACGGAGCAAAGGGGGAGGGGTGAGTGGATGCTCCAAATTTTGGAGTCCAAACAAAAAAGCCCGAGTGGGGCCGGACCCCCTCAATTGACAAATTAAAATAGCATTAACCCATTGACACCACCGTGACCCCAATCTGATACTGATTTAAATATGATACAAAAATGAAGTAATTAACAAACACCAAAATCCTAAATAACAAAATGTCTAAATTGGAAACACAACAAATACTACCGTAACATTTTTTTTACGTTATTTAATATCACAGCCATAATAAAAGCGATTTAATTGTTGAAAATGAAAAAATCCGGAGTTGAAATTTTTCTGTTCAATTTCACTTTTGTTCACCCCGTCGAGGTATTTATTTAATACTGCGAGTACGATTCCCATATTCGCATGTGTTCAGGTCGTGTAAAGAGCCATCTAGATCCTCTACTCCCTGAATTACAATAGGACAACTGTGTCAACTACCTATGTAGGTGTAATGAGCAACAACTGTCCCCAAATTACAGAGATGAAGACAGGATAGGAGAAAGCCAGCCGTTCCGAGAACGAACCTTATTTGATTAGAATAAAATCCGTCCCTGGTGGCAATCCCGCGACCTAGCGGTTATAAGGCAGACGTGCTACCCTCCAAGCGAACTAGGCTGACAAACTACAACTTTCACGTTTCGCAAAGTTCGAATTTTTTTTGTTGACGTCCTGAGGTGACGTGACGGGGTAAATAAAGATTTCATTGAACAAACCGATTATGGGGGATTTACAAGAGATTTTATCTACATCTAATAATAATCATAACGGCAAACATCGACTTCTCAGGTTCATCCATTGGCAAGAAAATGAAAATAGAAATGCCAATCAATCAATCAATCAATGAAATTATGTTTTTCTCTTGAATCTCATAATAGGAATACCTAATATGTATGTAGTTGCGAGACAATTAGTTCTAAATGGAAAATCAAATTTTCGCGGGTTAACTGGTTTTCAGATATTTCTATTAGGTTTTATTGTATTTTCTTCAATCTTTCCCTCTGTGAATACTAGTAAAGAAGTATCGACAGTGTGCCACAATCACCATTATGTACCACATGATGAGTTAAGAATAATTAATTTAACATTGAACTACTGTATTTCTTGCCAATGGAGACAACTAAAAGTGAGGATTTTAAAGCAGACACGTAGGTATAAAATGTTTCTAAAACTATATTACAAAAATGGTTTTTAAAATCAACAAAAATCAAACTGATATACAATACAACCCTGTATAATGCAGAGTATGTTGAACTTTGTAGGGTAATGGAAAGCATTTGTGTCTCTGCTTGTTTTCAGTGGTGCTGGAAACGTTTCAAAATGATGGATCTAACCTTCATTGTTATTATCAGTACAGTTCATATTGAACGACCCTTATTTTTATGGTGAAAAGATCCAAGTAGTACTTTTTGGTCTGTACAGGATTAAAAAATTCAATATCTCTAGAATGCACCATTACCCCTGCCAAAGTATGTCTTGATCTAGTCTAGAACGTTATGAGAAAATGGTTTTGATTAGAGAAGAACAAAGATTTCGAAAAGTAAGATTGACAAAGACGAAAACAAAAACGATATACAATACAACCCTGTATAATGCAGAGTATGTTGAACTTTGTAGGGTAATGGAAAGCATTTGTGTCTCTGCTTGTTTTCAGTGGCGCTGGAAACGTTTCAAAATGAGTTTTTTCCGTCTCCCTCCCTTTGATGAATTCTGAATTTCTGACTCATGCATTATTAGAGACTTTTAAAGCAGTGGTATGTAGCATATACGTGCTATGAAGAGGTAATGATTCCTCAAGGAGGGATAGGGTCAAGTTGAAAGGAATTTAGCTGATCCCTGAACGGAATTTAACTAGAGGCGAAAAAATGGTTACGGAATTCCTCATCTAAATGATAAATGTTAGTGGAAATGCCGGAATTCAGTGGAGATGTCTTTTCTTTACGTGGCTATCTTGAGGAATATGGGTAATACAACTTATTTAGGTAGGTATCTGATAAATAGATGACAATCATACATACCTTTATACCTAGGTACCTATAAATAAGTATCGATGTTCGTTGGCAATGCTATTATAAAAATGTTGATTAGTGGAGATGCCAATTTCCATTTATTTATGCAGCACTTTGCATACTTCAGACTTGTGTTAAGGCGCTCATAGAAAATGTAACAGACATCAACCATCAAAAAGAAATAACCAGTGTTCAACATCTCCATTAAAATGACCACCCTCAACTTTCCACTGTTTGTCATCACATGAATAAATAATAATAGGTAGTAATTTATCATAAGTGAAGTATTGACAAATTGAATATCCCAAGCATTTGCCCCTGTGCAAAATCATATGACCTAAAAAGAAAATAATGAAGAAAAAAAGTATGTAATGGAATTAGAGGTACCTAAAACAAAAAGTCATTTGAAGCACCGTAGGAACAACAAAAGTGTCAACAAATAAAAAAATTAGAATTCCTTTTACAGCTTTCAAAATAAAAATAGTAACATTTTAGTAATCTAGAATAGTTATGGCGGGGGTCACAGTCTGAGCTTGAACTGATTTATGATTGGCTGAATTTTAATCTCAATTTTAAATTAACCAATCAGATTGCATCATTTAGTTAGTGCAACTTAAACTAGTTATGGTCACAACCACAATCTGAGTTTAAAGTCAAAAGATTAAACAATATGATTAATGATTTTGTTAAAATTAAAATTCAGTCAGTAAGAAATTAGTTAAATTAACTGCTGAGTTAAAAATCAGATTATGACCTCGACCATTAATTTTAACGGTAATTCATGCAACAACGACAAAAAGTTAAAATATTGGCCTATGAGATGTTATGAATTGACATCAGATGAGGAATTAAAAAATAATTTCGCTATATTTTTTTATATTTTATTATCTTTGTGTTAAATAAAAAATTGAAAATCATGAGAATTGTTAATTTAAACTAAAACACAAGAGAGGCAAAAGCTAGAGCGAATTTAATAGTAATGACATAAAAAATAGTTAGTTTTTAAAAAGCAACAACTCAATTTAACAATATTATACATGAAATTAATTTTATGATAAATAATAAATTTATCAAGACATGAACTAGACAATGTTTGTGTGTATTCTGGCTGTGATTGCTCTTGAAAATATTGTATTATTATTTTTGGGATTTAGTTTTTTCATTATTTTTTCGGCATATTTGCCCTATTTTTCATCTTTACCGCATTTTTCTCAGTGTGTTTCTCCCATTTAAAATAATGATTGCACTTGGAAATGGTATGATGAGTCTGCGGTCCATTGAAATTATTGTTTGGAATTATTTTAATAATGTTCCTACCTTCCTTCTAGGTACTTCGATTTGTTTGGCAGACTTGATTCTTTTCACATGAGTAGATAATAATAATGAGGAAATGTACCTGGTTATCAACAAATTAGAAAACAATAACATTCGATTTTTCGTATAACGCCATTCAGAGAGTAGAATTTGGGTAATGAATTCCGATGGCAAAAAGAAAAACTTCCTCGTTTGTTACATTGCTTCACATGATGAAATGTTGCATGGTTCATGTGAATCTCATCATCCTTGATTAATGTATTTCAAATTTTAACATATGAGACTTTAAAATCAAGTTTTATAAATAAGTAAGCCATGGGCAATGGGTAATTTGGTATTCATGCCTCAAAAATAATTTACAATATTGCACAGCATAACAGCACCAATATTATTATAGATCATTCATTATTGAATTTCGCGATTGTTGTTCAATCGACCACACACACAGTGTTACATAGTCACTTGATTTCATGAAATAACAGTAACAATACACATTTCAGTTAGCAGTGTTATAATAAGAGGCGACTATACTCGTAGGTGGAGCAGAATCAATCATCCGAGTCCATGCCTATGAGTTCTACATCCCAATTACTCTTCTGCTTACAACATACAGAAATACATAACAGCCTTAGCATGATTCGGAACTGAGGACTCATTAGTATTAGCACAATCCCTTTCCATACAGAATTCAATATTCCTAGCCATACCACCAGGAAGTGTAGCTGAGGTATGAATGAAATGATGTGCCCGGAAAGGTACTCGTACAGTTTGCAGAATTCAATATTCCTAGCCATACCACCAGGAAGTGTAGCTGAGGTATGAATGAAATGATGTGCCCGGAAAGGTACTCGTACAGTTTAACAACAATGTAAGGTAACCAAGACAGCCAGAATGTCATGATCAAAGAAAAGCTCATGTTGTGGGAAGGATTAGAGAGGTTCTCTGCCAAGGCCGTGGCGTACTCCTTATCGTGTATAGGCGGCCCTGACTTGAGTTTCCTCATCATAGAGAAGATATAGCTATATGTGTACACTATAGTTATGAGACTAGGCCCCAGCACCAGACAGCCTAGCGTGATTGTATAGGCGGCCATGCCCCCCCAGTCCAACATACAAATGTATCCATCCTCGTCATACTTGGGATCACTGAAATCTAACAGTGGCGGGCAGCACACCATGGCGGAGGATATCCAAGTGAATGCCATCCAGCACTGACATCGAGTCTTGGTCTGAACAGTCTCGTAGCGGAGGGGTTTCCGGACAGCCAGATACCTGGGGGACGAGAGAGAGAGATTTCATGAAAGTAGGGTCCCCTTGTCAAATATTTACACATGAGTATACCTGGGTCCATAATTTCATCTTGATCAAATTTTAGACCCAAGTGAATGCCATCCAGCACTGACATCGAGTCTTGGTCTGAACAGTCTCGTAGCGGAGGGGTTTCCGGACAGCCAGATACCTGGGGAACGAGAGAGAGATTTCATGAAAGTAGGGTCCCCTTGTCAAATATTTACACATGAGTACCTGGGTCCATAATTTCATCTTGATCAAATTTTAGAGGAAGAAGTAAAAATTCAATTTAGCATACATACGTATTATAAATTACAGACCCGGGGCTGTTAAGGTGTGTCCATACTGTCCATACATACTTACATAGTCAACCAGTCGTCGATGGACTGAGATCGAAGGCCGTCGATTAGGTATGTGTGGACATACCCTTAGAAATGATATTATTCCTGTTCCTTTGTTCAGATGGGGTCGGTCTTTTTCGTCAGCCTCTTAATCAGCCATAGGGTGATTGCTTTTGGGATGACATTTTTGCTTTTGATTACAAAAAAATTACGAGTGTATCGCCTTCCGATCAAACCTTTGCTATTTCTTTAGCAAAGAGGGGTGTCAGGACGGGCATCTTCACTGGTCAAAGTCCCACAGCCAGACATGAATGCCTAATGAACGATTCGTGATTTGTAGTGATTATATCGATCTATAATCTGCACGGTACTTATGTTATCGATCGATACACTCGACCAAAAAAATTTACCTGTCGACGCTCATCCACATGAATGTATAGTTACAAATAACCCAGAGCGTGACTTCGATATAGCCGACTATCCGACAGATGACATTGCCATACACCCAATCTTGAGCCAAGGCTGGATACACACTGAGTGGAACCACTAGGAGACCGAACAACAGGTCGGCCATAGCAAGGGACAGGATGTAGTAGTTGATCATTTCTCCGGGACCTGTGGAGTTCAACAAGGGAGTGTGTTAGGACCAATTTTGTCTAGTAGCTAGCTTCATGTCCAACTACCATGCACCCTCCACACTGGGCAGAGTACCATGGGGTTATTTGAGCGTCTAAAGCTATGTCCACACATTGTCGACGGCCCATCGACAACAGATTCACCTCGTCGATCGACGGCCATCGATTATGTGTGGACATAGCTTAAGCACTTAAAATGCATTATATGGGATATGAAATATCAATCATACATTCATACACTAATATGTAGTTCGCGGTGAAGCACTGAAATTAACTAACGTTCTGCGTATTTTAAAACTGAACCTATCCTCAGCGGTTAGTGGTAGCACGGTAGGACTTGGGAACCGCAGATTGGTAGTCTGAATCCAAATCGAGTCGGAAAATTTAGAACAGTGTATTGATCGGGGGGTTAACATTAGTAGCATTCAGGCTTACACAAGTGAAATTTTCTGTCCCATATTTGTCAGAGAGTTTACAAAGACAAAAACAAATGGGAGACGTTATAAACATTCATACAAGATAGCCTTTAATACAGAGGTATAAAGTTTTGAAAGACAATAAAGATACATTTGGAATTCAACCCCTCCCCCCCCTAGAGAATTTAAAATACACAAATTCGAGAAAAAGACTCCTTTTTTTTCGAAGTTCGGGGGGAGTGTACACATTTGGAATTAATAAACTTAAATTCAATCCGTAATTGTTTAGCATTATCTGGTTAGAAAAACAGATTGTCTATGGTTTTTTTTATTTTTTTAGAAAGAAGATTATTTTCATTTTTTCTGGCCAAGTTCCCACTTTTTTTCCGTCTCCCTCCCTTTGATGAATTCTGAATTTCTGACTCATGCATTATTAGAGACTTTTAAAGCAGTGGTATGTAGCATATATGTACGTGCTATGAAGAGGTAATGATTCCTCAAGGAGGGATAGAAGAGGGGGTTAGAAAGGGAAGAGGAGAGGGGATAGAAATGGCGAGGAGGGGACGAAATAATGGCGCTCTGATTTTTCTTAATGGTGGTAGATTCCGAGAGAGTGTTTTCTGTTAAATGAAACCTCCATTAGTATAGGGGACAGTTTTTTTTTCTTTCCTTTTTTTTAATTTTTATTTAGGTCAACAATTGAGGGTTTTTTCCTCACTTTGTCGAAACCAACCCTTGTTCTCTGGACACTCAGACTACTATGCGATAAGGAGACGCTAAAGGCTGATAGTTGGAAGTCGATAGCTAATGTGAAACAAATTTAATATCCACCTTTGAACTTTAAATGTAAAATTATTAATTTAATGACCCCTTTTGGGGCAATTAAAGCTCTACCGTTAGCAAAATCTATTGAGTCCGCCGTGGTGAAATCTGCCAATAGTCGGGTAAAACAGGTGTAGCTAATTATTTCAAATGGTCTTATTAATGGGAAAGAAGGACATGATAGAGGATCAGAGGCCATGTTTGGACACTAACCGAAAAGAGATTTACAGAGGGCCAGAGAGATGTAGAACTCACTCAAGAAAATGGTCTCTGTTGGACTCTTATGGACGATTTTACCACTGAGAGTTAACCCAGGGTCAAGGATTTTCTTTGACGTCACCCAATTTTTGATTTACACAGGCCAGTATTTCTTAAACTCTGGACTACCGAAAACCCTCTGTGGTAAGATCAAGCATAAGACAGACACTATTGGCATCGTTCCAGCCCTGGTTAAGGAAGGATGAAGGGTTCGAGCCCAGCATGGAGGGAAATTTAAATTCCAAGCAGATACGTGAGGGAAAAACCAGTGTGGTGTAACATTCAATTTAGTTTGAGAAAATAATGACCCCTTTTGGGGCAATTAAAGCTCTACCGTTAGCAAAATCTATTGAGTCCGCCGTGGTGAAATCTGCCAATAGTCGGGTAAAATAGGTGTAGCTAATTATTTCAAATGGTCTTATTAATGTTAAAGAAGGGCATGATAGAGGATCAGAGGCCATGTTTGGACACTAACCGAAAAGAGATTTACAGAGGGCCAGAGAGATGTAGAACTCACTCAAGAAAATGGTCTCTGTTGGACTCTTATGGCCGATCTTATTACAGAGAGTTAACACAGTGTCAAGGGTTTTCTTTGACGTCACCCAATTTTTGATTTACACAGGTCAGTATTTCTTAAACTCTGGATTATCGAAAACCCTCTGTGGTAAGATCAAGCATAAGACAGACACTATTGGCATCTTTCCAGCCCTGGTTAAGGAAGGATGAAGGGTTCGAGCCCAGCATGGAGGGAAATTTAAATTCCAAGCAGATACGTGAGGGAAAAACCAGTGTGTTGTAACATTCAATTCAGTTTGAGAAAATGAGGAGTGTTAGTGGAAATGCCGGAATTCAGTGGAGATGTCTTTTCTTTACGTGGCTATCTTGAGGAATATGGGTAATACAACTTATTTAGGTAGGTATCTGATAAATAGATGACAATCATACATACCTTTATACCTAGGTACCTATAAATAAGTATCGATGTTCGTTGGCAATGCTATTATAAAAATGTTGATTAGTGGAGATGCCAATTTCCATTTATTTATGCAGCACTTTGCATACTTCAGACTTGTGTTAAGGCGCTCATAGAAAATGTAACAGACATCAACCATCAAAAAGAAATAACCAGTGTTCAACATCTCCATTAAAATGACCACCCTCAACTTTCCACTGTTTGTCATCACATGAATAAATAATAATAGGGGAGGAGGAGGAAAAAGAAGAAAATTGACGGATACTTTGAAACAACAACTTAGAACTAACTGTTGAGAGGGACAGGACAGAGAGAGAGAGAGAGGGAGAGAGAGAGAATTTTTTTCTTGGAGATGCCAAAAGTTCAATACACTGAGAAAAGATTAGAACTTTCTTTGAGTTGTATTCGTCTTCTTCTGATTATTTGTTTTATCATAACTCTCAAACGGCTCGTTCGATTTTGATGAAATTTTGCAGAAATATTCAAACACATAAAACAAATTTTCTCATTGATCTCTAGGCTCCGTCGACCTCCGTTGGGTTCTGAGTAAGGTCTACAGGTCACTGAACCAAGTAGATATTTTCCTCTCGGGATACTTTTGAAAAGGAACCGGTTTCCTTTTGGACACTGAAATGGCGCCTGTACTAAACGAGTAAGGTCTACAGGTCACTGAACCAAGTAGATATTTTCCTCTCGGGATACTTTTGAAAAGGAACCGGTTTCCTTTTGGACACTGAAGTGGCGCCTGTACTAAAGCATAGGACCAGCCTAGTTAGCTTAGTCACAAGATGGCGCGAAATCAGAATAGGTTCCGTTTCCGAAAGTTTCATGAAAGGAACACACTACCACACAGCTCACAAGAGCCTACGTGAAGTGAGCGTAGTGTGTTTCTACACTTTCTACATTTCTCTACTCTCTCTGGGACCAATGATAATGATGGCCTCACCTCTCATGTTGATGATGGTGGCAATGATAAGGACGTTGAGAAGTCTATCCTGTCTTCCTTCTCTCTTCGATTTCGGGACGATAAGACCATAACAGTTACAGTTCCCTCTGTCAAACCTCTTAAAAAAAAAAACATAGGAAGTCCAAGATGGCGCGAAATCAGAATAGGTTCCGTTTCCGAAAGTTTCATGAAAGGAACACACTACCACACAGCTCACAAGAGCCTACGTGACGTGAGCGTAGTGTGTTTCTACACTTTATACATTTAGTATCTCTACTCTCTCTGGGACCAATGATAATGATGGCCTTACCTCTCATGTTGATGATGGTGGCAATGATAAGGACGTTGAGAAGTATGATGGCCACAGCCATGGCGAAGATGATGCTGGCTTGCGTCACGGGATCCAGGAAGCCGTCTTCCATCATCTAGAAGTTGGGGGCGCATCCTTTAGGCGCCGCGCCCTGACGCTACCGACTCCCGGGTGGAGGGTGCACGCGGCGAGAACACGGAAGTGCGCCATGCATCGTTCACGGACACCTGGGTTGGAGAAGATATTTTGGGCCGTGAGAATTCTCTAAAGGTTGACCGAATTCATAAACTGTAGATCTTTGAGGCTGGGGCCCACAAAGTGAGTTAAAAAAAAGGTTTAATCAAGCCATCTTTTTTATTTTTATTTTTTTAGTAATGACATAAAAAATAGTTAGTTTTTAAAAAGCAACAACTCAATTTAACAATATTATACATGAAATTAATTTTATGATAAATAATTTATCAAGACATGAACTAGACAATGTTTGTGTGTATTCTGGCTGTGATTACTCTTGAAAATATTGTGTTATTATTTTTGGGATTTAGTTTTTCATTATTTTTTCGGGATATTTGCCCTATTTTTCATCTTTACCGTATTTTTCTCAGTGTGTTTCTCCCATTTAAAATAATGATTGCACTTGGAAATGGTATGATGAGTCTGCGGTCCATTGAAATTATTGTTTGGAATTATTTTAATAATGTTCCTACCCTTCTTCTAGGTACTTCGATTTGTTTGGCAGACTTGATTCTTTTCACATGAGGCACGCGGCGAGAACACGGAAGTGCGCCATGCATCGTTCACGGACACCTGGGTTGGAGAAGATATTTTGGGCCGTGAGAATTCTCTAAGGGTTGACAGAATTCATAAACTGTAGACCTTTGAGGCTGGGGCCCACAAAGTGAATTTAAATTAGGTTTAATTAAGCAATCTTTTTTTATTTTTATTTTTTAATCTAATAATAATGAGGAAATGTACCTGGTTATCAACAAATTAGAAAACAATAACATTCGATTTTTCGTATAACGCCATTCAGAGAGTAGATTTGGGTAATGAATTCCGATGGCAAAAAGAAAAACTTCCTCGTTTGTTACATTGCTTCACATTCGGGCAAAGTTATTTTTTAATCAATCAATCAATCAGATTGCTTATTTCGAGAGTTGAACTTAAACGGAGCTTAAACTTACTTTGTGGCCCTCAGCCTCACATACTGGAGGCCAGACTTTACCCTCGATCATCAAGCATTTAACTCTGGAACACTTGATCAAGCATAAACATAGCTCTAGCTCTAGCTCTGGAAAACCTGATCGTGAATAACTACCTTAAGATTTTTTAGACGATGGGCAAAGTTAGATGAAATGTTGCATGGTTCATGTGAATCTCATCATCCTTGATTAATGTATTTCAAATTTTAACATATGAGACTTTAAATCAAGTTTTATAAATAAGTAAGCCATGGGCAATGGGTAATTTGGTATTCATGCCTCAAAAATAATTTACAATAGTGCACAGCATAACAGCACCAATATTATTATAGATCACTCATTATTGAATTTCCCGATTGTTGTTCAATCGACCACACACACAGTGTTACATAGTCACTTGATTTCATGCTTTGTGGCCCTCAGCCTCACATACTGGAGGCCAGACTTTACCCTCGATCATCAAGCATTTAACTCTGGAACACTTGATCAAGCATAAAACATAGCTCTAGCTGACTAGCTCTGGAAAACTTGACCGTGAATAACTACCTTGAGATTTTTCAGACGATGAGCAAACTGTCAATGCCGCTGAATTTAAAATGACAAGATATTAGAAGTGCATTTATTTTCTTACTTTAGCATCTGTAGTAGGAGAGCCTCTCAATTGAAGTAATAGCGACAAATGACAAGTATTCAGTCACCGGAGTTATATTATTTTGCAGACACAAGAACAAAGGGTCCTCAGTACCAGGAAAAGATGGAAGAGGAGGAGAAAAACGAGGAAGAGAGGAGAAGAAGAGGAAAAAGGAGAAGGACAAGGAGAAATATAGAAGGAAGAGGATGTAAAGGAGGAGAGGAGGGGAAATACAAGGATCAAAGGAGGAGATGAGTGAGAGAAAAGGAGAAAGAGAGGATATGGTAGTGAGATTGAGAAGGATTATGAAGTAGGAGAGGGGGGGGGGATTGAAATATTAGGAGCTAGATGGAATGGAAATAGGAGAAGCAGAATAGGAAGGACGGGTTGGTCGGAGAGGGAGAGAAAGAGGAGGAGGAAAAAGAGGGCTAACAGAAAAAGAAGGTTGAGAGGGATAAAGGGAGAGAGGGAGAGGAAGTGCAAAAAGAGAAAGGAAAAGGGAGGAGGAATGAGAGGAGAAGGACGGAAGAAGGGAGGAGAGAGCGAAGGAGGAGAGCTGGAGAAAGAAAGAGGGGAAGGCAAACTGTCAATGCCGCTGAATTTAAAATGACAAGATATTAGAAGTGCATTTATTTTCTTACTTTAGCATCTGTAGTAGGAGAGTCTCTCAATTGAAGTAATAGCGACAAATGACAAGTATTCAGTCAGCGGAGTTATATTATTTTGCAGACACAAGAACAAAGGGTCCTCAGTACCAGGAAAAGATGGAAGAGGAGGAGAAAAACGAGGAAGAGGAGGAGAAAAACGAGGAAGAGAGGAGAAGAAGAGGAAAAAGGAGAAGGACAAGGAGAAATATAGAAGGAAGAGGATATAAAGGAGGAGAGGAGGGGAAATACAAGGATTAAAGGAGGAGAAGAGTGAGAGAAAAGGAGAAAGAGAGGATATGGTAGTGAGATTGAGAAGGATTATAAAGTAGGAGAGGGGGGGATTGAAATATTGGGAGCTAGATGGAATGAAAATAGGAGAAGCAGAATAGGAAGGATGGGTTGGTCGGAGAGGGAGAGAAAGAGGAGAAGAGGAGGAGGAAAAGGAGGGCTAACAGAAAAAGAAGGTTGAGAGGGATAAAGGGAGAGAGGGAGAGGAAGTGTAAAAAGAGAAAGGAAAAGGGAGGAGGAAGAGGAGAAGGAAGGAGGGAGGAGAGAGCGGAGGAGAGAGCGGAGGAGCAGAGCTGGAGAAAGAAAGAGGAGGAGAAAGAAGGATGGGGGAGAGGAAGGGGAGAAAGAGTACGAGAAAATAGAGGAAAGGAAGGAAGGGAGAGTGAGAGGGAAAGGGTGAGGATGATTAGAGAGGAAGAGGAGAAGGAGGAGGAGGAGGAGGGGAGAGGAAGGGGAGAAAGAGTACGAGAAAATAGAGGAAAGGAAGGAAGGGAGAGTGAGAGGGAAAGGGTGAGGATGATTAGAGAGGAGGGATAAGAGGAAGAGGAGAAGGAGGAGGAGGAGAAGGAGGAGGAGGAGGAGGAGGAGGCAAATTTAATATGAAATACGAAAAGTGCTGACTAGGCTGAAAATAATGTTTTATCATTTTGCATGCTTATGTTTGGCTTCCCTCTATACGTAATACAGTCAAACCTGGATAAATGAGACTCCAAGGGTGTACCTATATCTACAGTCAAACCTGGATAAATGGGACTCCAAGGGTGGAACTATGTGTACTATAGTCAAACCTGGATATAAAGATAAATGAGAATCCAAGTGTGTACCTATGTTTACTACAGTCAAACCTGGATAAAAATACTCCAAGGGTGTACCTATGTCTACTACAGTCAAACCTGGATAAAATATACTCCAAGAGTGTATCTATTTCTACTACAGTCAAACCTGGATAAATGAGGGACACCAAGGGTGAACCTATGTCTACTACAGTCAAACTTGGATAAATGAGACTCCAAGGGTGTACCTATGTCTATTACAGTCAAACCTGGATAAAAGATACTCCAAGGATGTACCTATGTCTACTACAGTCAAGACTGGATAAATGAGACTCCAATGGTGTACCTATGTCTACTACAGTCAAACCTGGATAAATGAGACTGAAAGGGTGTACCTATGTCTACTACAGTCAAACCTGGATAAAAGAGACTCTAAGGATGTACCTATGTCTCATACAATCAAACCTTGATAAAAGAGGTTTCAAAATTATGTTTGTCTGATTGTTGGGAGATAATTCTCGCAACGATTTGCAATGGTTAATCCGATTTTGATGCTACTTTGCAAGAATATTGAACACACGCGGTAGAAGTTTGCTGATCAGAGAGTGATGTAGTAAAGATTCTACATAATATCTTTGTAAGAGATTTATGATTATAAGATTCAAAAAAAACATTAAAGGATCATGGGATGGGAGCCCTTTGAATTAAAAAATTGCATTGTCCATATTGATTGCAGAGTCCAGAATAAATGTTTGCAAATTAGCCCCATTATGGAGCCTACCTACCGAAAATCCAGAGCTTTTGTTATAGCTATTAGAAAATGAAATTAATGTGCATGACATTTGCAGCTGAAAAACAAATGTGGAGGCAGTCATGCCTTACAGACTGGGGAAATGTCAGGGATAAAAATAAAAAAGAATAAAAAATGGACCAGTGGAAATCATTAAATTTCACTAGCAGGTACCTACCAAAGGGCAATACGTAAACATAAACAAAGTCCGTTTAGGACTATTTTTACATACCTATGACTGATGAGTTCTAAATTTTAAATCAACACTCTTTTTCGACACAACTTTCTAAAACGGTTTATTTCAATGTTCATTGCCATAAAATTGATACATTTAATTCCGGGACCTGTGGAGTTCAACAAGGGAGTGTGTTAGGACCAATTTTGTCTAGTAGCTAGCTTCATGTCCAACTACCATGCACCCTCCCCACTGGGCTGAGTACCATAGGGTTATTTGAGCGTCTTGAGCTGTGTACACACATTGTCGACGGCCCATCGACAACAGATTCACCTCGTCGATCGACGGCCATCGATTATGTGTGGACACAGCGCTCTTAAAATGCACTGTATGGGATATGAAATATCAATCATACACTAATATGTAGTTCTCGGTGAAGCACTGAATTTAACTAACGTTCTGCGTATTTTAAAACTGAACCTATCCTCAGCGGTTAGTGGTAGCACGGTAGGACTTGGGATCCGCAGATTGGTAGTCTGAATCCAAATCGAGTCGGAAAATTTAGAACAGTGTATTGATCGGGGAGTTAAACATTAGTAGCAGTCAGGCTTACACAAGTGAAATTTTCCATATTTGTCAGAGAGTTTACATGTTAGTGGAAATGCCGGAATTCAGTGGAGATGTCTTTTCTTTACGTGGCTATCTTGAGGAATATGGGTAATACAACTTATTTAGGTATCTGGTAAATAGATGACAATCATACCTACATGGGTACCTTTATAGGTATAAATAAGTATTGATGTTCATTGGCAATGCTATTTATGCTATTAGAAATGTTGATTAGTGGAGACGCCACTTTCCATTTATTTATGCAGCACTTTGCATACTTCAGACTTGTGTTAAGGCGCTCATAAAAAACGCAACAGACATCAACCATCAACCCATGAAAAAGAAATAACCAGTGTTCAACATCTCCATTAAAATGACCACCCTCAACTTTCCACTGTTTGTCATCACATGAATAAATAATAATAGTAATTTATCATAAGTGAAGTATTGACAAATTGAATATCCCAAGCATTTGCCCCTGTGCAAAATCATATGACCTAAAAAGAAAATAATGAAGAAAAAAATACATTTAATAAATTTTTGGGCCTCTTCTGGACTTTGTTGGACTATCATTTTGATGTTAATCTCGCAATTATTGAAGAAGAAGAAGAAATGGGAGAATAAAGACCTGAGTGAGAAGGGTTTATTAAAAGATGATGTTCATAACCAAGACAACTGGAAATTGTTGTCTAAAAATGCCAACCCCACTTGAGTGGGAAAAGTTAAGGAAGAATAAGAAGAAGAATAAATTTTTGGACCCATTTGAGGGACCTAAAGAGATCTTTTATCAAGAGTGAGCTCTACAGATCCCTGAACCACTAGTAGAAAATGAATCACTTGTAGAAAATGAATCACAAGTAGAAAATGAATCACTAGTAGAAAATAAATCACTAGTGGAAAATGAACCACTAGTGGAAAATGAATCACTAGTAGAAAATGAATCACTAGTAGAGTAAACAAAGTGAATTCAAATTAACCTGATGGATCATTTTGTATTTTGTTGTACCGATGTACGATTGTTGTACGATGTATACCGATTATTGTACCGATGTACGGTCAACTGATTTGATGAAATTTGGCGAAAAAAATGTTCAACACCCAAGGAACTTTTGCTCAGTATGTTTTGGACCGATTGGGTCCTTAGGAGCTCTTTTCCCCGAGATCTACATCTCATGGCACCAATAGTTCCACTTTCCCTGATGAAGCGTATATTTTGGCCTATTATTTCATTTACATTAAGGAGCGCGGCAGCGCTCCGCCCCGCCAAGTCAAAAAAGTTTGACCGCGCTACTAGAGATATTATACGCGACAGGGAAAGTAGCCGTTTTCGGGATTTCAGGTAGTTGTAGGTAGAGGGACAACTACAAATGATGAAAGAAAACGGATTGCGTGTGTGTTGGGGCATGAAAGTAGACCAAGTAGAAAATATTTGTTTCTGAGGAAGACCTAGGAAGAATCAGTTTATGAAATTAGCTGTTTTCAGGTAGTTGTAGACAGACATCTACAAATGATGGAAGAAAACGGATTGCGTGTGTGTGTTGGGGCATGAAAGTAGACCAAGTAGAAAATATTTGTTTCTGAGGAAGACCTAGGAAGAATCAGTTAGGGGTTATTTATTTCTGAAGTACTTGTTTTGTTCCTTTCCTTCTCTTTAGTGATCTTGCAAATACGACTACCAGGAGTGACAGGAAAACCGTCAGCTAGTTTTGACAGACATCATTTAGTAGGTAGGTACTAAACATTCCTTGAGTACTAAGTGTTTCTGCAGGACAAATTATTCCTTGAGTAATAATGATAACCATTTGTAGGAGAAGGACTAACCATTCCTGCAGCACTAACCATTCCTAAAGTACTAACCATTCCTGCAGCACTAACCATTTCTAAAGTACGAACCATTAAGTGCCTATTCCTAAAGGAGAAACCATTTAGAATTACGAAAACAAACCAGTCGTCTAGAATATCTGGAATTACCTCATCGTTAACAAACATTTATCGTTCTTCCTAGGTCCAGGAACATCCAGACTGGGACATGTTGTGACTGTGGGAAGGAGGACACAAAACAGAACACAAATCACTAGCACGCCACGAAACAAATATTTAGAATTTTTAGAACTTCCTCATGATAGGGGGGTTGGGGGATTTGTGCACGACAAAAAGGAATTTCAGAAATTGAACATTTTTGTTTAGAAAGAGGGAAAAACACTTGGGTTTTTGATTTAAAAATCACGAGAAAAACATAACGAGGACGAAAAAATATAAAAACGAAAAAATCCGATTTTTCTGTTTTGTTTTTTGGTGAACGGAAAAAAAAACAAAAGAAAAATCAAACTCCGATGACGGTGACGAAAATTTGGGAGATTTCGTTTCGGTGTTTTTCGTTCTCTCCTTTGCTTCTCTCCTGTGAACTTTGCAATAGCGGAGTCACATGTAAAGGGAAAAAAATTATCATCCGAGCTCCCCCAGTGTTAACGCAGACGCTCTGGCTGTGGAAAGCCAGGGCAATGACGTCATCATTTACCCCGGGAGAGGTATAGTCGCTATCTGGTTACCACTAGTAATCTGGGCTTGCCGGAGTAATGCTACGTGCGGACAACATGGTCGGGGACGTGTCAGGAAAAAGCGATGCTGCTGATGATGTTTTGATCCGAGAAAAATTGAACTTAGAGTGAAAGTGAAAAGAAAAATCGACTAGGCCAGAATAAAGTATAAAATTTAGAAAAGACTCACAAAATTACCTCGAATGTTATTTTGTGGCATGCATTTTCTTCCTGTAAAAATCATTATGTAATAATAAAAAAGGTGAAAAAGAAGATGAATAAATAAAGTAATCAGAAAAAAAAAAAATCCTATTGCCGCCATTAGTACATATACGTGTACTTGTCTATTATATCTCTGTGCACCTTTTCAAACGTGTCCGCTCCCAATAAGATGTTATTTTGTGGCATGCATTTTCTTCCTGTAAAAATCATTATGTAATAATAAAAAAGGTGAAAAAGAAGATGAATAAATAAAGTAACCAGAAAAAAAAACCTATTGCCCGCCATTAGTACATACGTGTACTTGTCTATTATATCTCTGTGTACCTTTTCAAACGTGTCCGCTCCCAATATGCCAAAGTTCGTTTCGGTCGCAACTAGTTTGCAGCCGGGCTGGCGAGGGTTGCCTATCACATTACAATGTGTACAAAGATTTTTTCTTCGGCCGTGTACATTGCTGCCTGCATGAGCCTAGTGCGAGGTACCTTGTTTTTCCTACCCTGTATTCCCTCCCCTTCCCTCCTTTAAATATTTCGCCTTTCGTACCCTGTATTACCTCCTCTCCTTCAATCTGGTCTACCCATTTATGTTGAATATTTTGTACATAACGACTTGTTATAGGTACCCTGGTGTATGTAGGTGGGGTTTTTTTTTTTTTTTTTTTTTTTTTTTTTTTTTTAAGAAGTTTTGACAGAGGAGACTAAAACTCCTATATGGTCTTATCGTATCGAAAACCGAAATCGAAGAGAGGAAAAAGCCAGCCGTTCCGAGAACAAATATTATCCCATCAGAATAAAATCCGTCCCGGGCGGGAATCGAACCGGCGGCCTAGCGCTTACAAGGCAGACGCGCTACCAACTAAGCTAACTAGGCTGGGTTTATATAGTTAGGTAGGTACATATCTAATCTATTAGGTGAAAGGTGAAATGTTGTGTGCATGCAATAATACCTATCTAGACAAGGATGGAAACTACAGTATTGCATAGGAAAAGCGAGATAGAAAGAATGAGGGAGAGAGATGGACATAGATAGAGAAAGAAAGAGAGAGAGAGAAAGATATGAAAGAAAAGGGAGGGAAAGAGACAGAAAAACGCCTTACCTTAGCTATTCGTATGAAAATACAATAAATATCGCAACATAAAATAAAAGGCCCTCGTTTTCCTCATTCCCTCTCACTCTCTCTTCTGTCCTAGAGTTGGATTTCCTCATTCCTTCTCACTCTCTCTTCTGTTCTAGAGTGCGAGGATATAATGTCACAGCGAGAGAGAGAGAGAGAGAGAGAGAGAGAGAGACGGAAAGCAAAAAGAGAGAGAAGAAAAGGAGAAAGAGATTTATTAGGTAAGACAGAGAGGGAGGGAAAGAAAGAGAGAGAGAGAGAAAGAGAGAGATAGAGACAGAGAGAGTTGGGAACAAAGAGCGTATTTAAAGAAAAAAGCTTCAAGTCAAGAGACTTTCAATATGAAATGTACCTATGAGTACAATGTTGTGACCTTTCATTCCTTATGGTATGATGGAAAATAATCTCGAAAAGGAGCGCTGAACCATGTTCCGGACGCTTTGTCGCGCATTCCCAGCTGTAGCAGTGGCGAATCTTTTCCTGTATGTGCATTGAATATTTCGGATTCTGAAGAAGATTCCTGGTATTCCCGTAAGCTGTTGGCTGTCACTGAACATCCTGAACGCCATGCCATTGGGACCAACCTCAGTGGTGTAGTGGTTAGCGCGGTGGACTCTGGATCTGGAAGTTGGTGGTTCGAGTGATCGGGTCCAAGTTAGGTCGTAAAATTTAGCGTAGTGTATTAAGCAGGGAACGACATTTGTGACAAGCATTTATGTATTAAGGGGGTTACACATCTATCCGGTGGGGCACGACGTGCAGATTTGCCTGGAACAAACCTCGCACGAAGCTTGCAAATCGTGCAAAGCACGATTTTGTTGTGTCCGTTTTTGTTTTGAAAAAGTTAGTTAGGCCTAAACTGAGAAAGGTTACGGAAGCTTCCCAGAATTTAGCACAAAATCTAGTGATGTCAAGTATTTTGAATACCTTTATTTAGCCTTTTATTCATAATTTGTAGTATTTGTCTTTTGTGTAACATTTACTTGTTTCGTGTACCAAATAAAATCCTCTAATCTGATAAACTGTAAGTACTCTGGTCTACGCCGTTTTATTACTCGCCGAGGCAGGCTCAGATGTTATTCCCAGCATTACAAGCTGATCGGCTATGGTAATGGTTATTATGGGGCTGCATCGTGACTTGATTCCGATGTATAGTACGGTGTAGCTGATGCGCTCCTGTCCGATTGGAATGGCGTCATTGATACCACTCCAATGCAAAACTGTAGAAACAATATCCTATCTCACCTCGTCCGAGCTCATCTCAGCCCTGTTCATAAACACAGCCTGATTCCGATGTATAGTACGGTGTAGCTGATGCGCTCCTGTCCGATTGGAATGGCGTAATTGAAAAAGTAGAACTTGTTGTCAATTTATTAAGAACACCAGCCATCAGCACTTGCCCAATTAGAGATTCCGCGAGAAGAGCTTGGGTTGAGTCCATTTTTCTGAGCTTGGCGGTTACATTCCCACCAATCATATCATATTCATCTTGATCCTTTTCTAGAAATTTCATAGCCTTCTCCAGAATTTGAGAGGTTGCATTGCCGTCACCACTTGGCCTGGATCTCTTTCTGGGATTTGTAGGAGGAATGATAACATTTGCGTCAATGGTCTGAAACAAAAAAGAAATGATAATTTTTAAGCAAATGAAATAAAATTTAGATAGTAACCCAATAGATAGAGGAATTTAACAATGGCTTACCTTGCCATAATTAGAACAAGCGATTCTGAAACAAAAAAGAAATGATAATTTTTAAGCAAATGAAATAAAATTTAGATAGTAACCCAATAGATAGAGGAATTTAACAATGGCTCACCTTGCAATAATTAGAACAAGCGATTTTTTTTCATAGGATCGTTAGGTCATACTAAAATCGAGACCTCGAGAGTTGAGGGGAGAACTTTTGTCGGCGGAAAAACCGCCAGAATACGGCCGAAATTTCGCACTTTTTTCAGTTTTTCGCTTATAACTCCTAAACCGTGCGTCCTACGCAATTTTTGTGAACACCAATATTAAAGTACACAAAATTTCCTACATTATAGTGCTGTTACAGCAGCCTGTAGGTCAAGTAGGTGACCGAAAAATGGTCGGAAATTTTTTTTCAAAGTCAGACAATTTTCCCAGCCAGGATTGTTAGGTATACTGAGGTGAGTGTGGGATTAAATTTGCGATTTTTTTTTCATAGGATCGTTAGGTATGGTGGGGGAAGTGTCATACTAAAATCGAGACCTCGAGAGTTGAGGGGAGAACTTTTGTCGGCGGAAAAACCGCCAGAAAACGGCCGAAATTTCGCACTTTTTTCAGTTTTTCGCTTATAACTCCTAAACCGTGCGTCCTACGTCCTACGCAATTTTTGTGAACACCAATATTTAAAGTACACAAAATTTCCTACATTATAGTGGAACATCTCTTGGATACCTGGTGGAAAAATTGAGAGAAAATTAATAATGAAATATATTTTGATCAGGAGAATGAATCCATTTGCACTCATTTCAACAGGTTACTTTTTGGCGTGCTCGTGTTACACCAGCACCTATAAATCAAATAACTAAATGCCGTTTCTCTGTTATTATATCACAACTTTGGTGCTCACTGCAGCATAGTAGAATTTTCTAAATATCTCAATAATCCAGCTCCCAATGTTTACCTACCATGCTGGCACCGGTCGCTATGCGCATTTAAATTATAAATTTTCGACCTCGAAATCCCAGGGGATAACTTTGGGGGGGGGGGAACCTTGAAAAAAGTGCATACTTTTGGCACTTTTTTCAGTTATCCGCCTATAACTCCTCAACCACGCCCTTAATGTAAAAAGTAAAAACATACGTTGAGAAAATTTCCTACAAAATCAAGTGGTCACAAAGGATTTTACGTAAAGCGAACCTTTTCAAATTGACCATTGAACTTGAAAGTTTTTTCAAGATACCCTATAATGTGCACAGTAACAAAGGTAGGCGAATAGATATCGGACAAACAAAAATTAGGGTAAACGATTTTATTTTCTGAGATTGTCAGGTAACATGAGGTGATTGTAAAAACAAATTTGAGACCTCCAAATCTGAGGGTAGAACTCTTGGTGGCCAAAAAAACCGCCGAAATACGGCCGAAAATTGTTTTTTTGGCGGTTTTTCGGCCACCAAAAGTTCTCCCCTCAGATTTGGAGGTCTCAAATTTGTTTTTACCATCACCTTATGGTGCCTGACAATCTCAAAGAATAAAATTACTCTAATTTTTGTTTGTCCGATATCTATTCGCCTACCTTTGTTACTGTGCACATTTTAGGGTATCTTGAAAAAACTTATCAAGTTCAATGGTTAATTTGAAAAGGTTCGCTTTACGTAAAATCCTTTGTGACCACTTGGTTTTGTAGGAAATTTTCTCAACTTTAAACGTACGTTGATTTTTTTATTTTCTTTTACTGTTTCAATTAGAACATAAATAAGGAAAGTAAAAATGTACCTACCTATGAAAAATAAACTCTGTGTTTTATAATTACCTCTTCTTCAAGTAACTCCACATCTATTTCCTCATCATTTCTGTCGACACTTGGTGGCGCATCCGACTCCAATGCTTGAGTTGGGGGGTCTAGAGTTGAAATGGATGAACGAACCTCCTCCTCGTCCGCCAAGAAGTCAAGCAGGTGGTAATACCACAGTTTTGGAATGTACACCCCCTCTGTAGAACTTCCTGTTCCTTTAGAAGCTTTTACTTTCTTCTTTTCTCTTCTGTAGCTACCTCTCATGGTGTCTATTTTTTTCTTTACATATGCAGAATCACATTCCGGAATATGTGTTTTAGTAAATTCAAGTAACACATTATATGCAAGGTTTCGCTTATCTATATTCGAATGATCTTTGCACTTTACGCGCCACAAACACGGTTGCTACCTATATAGATCAATGAAAGATGGCAAAAAACTTCGTGAAAAAAAATTATCAGACATTTTGACAAAATATTCATTAATAAAAACTGGGAAAAAGTACACTGGCACGATGTCCTTTCGTGCTAAAATCAAAACTGATTGGATTTTTTTTCCAGTACCTACTTCGTGCGAGGCTTCATGCAGACAAATCGTGCCATTTAGCACGATCGTGCCTTCACTCTTGCACGACGGACAGGTATTTGGCACGAACCGGCATGCACGAACCGGCTTGCAGGATAGATGTGTAGTCCCCTTTAGTATAAACAGTGCTTTATTTTATTTATATTTTTTAACAGTAGGTACAATAGTGATAAATACCTACAATAATATCCGTAAGGGAGTGCCTACCTAGGGTAAGTGTACCATTTATTGGCCCACCTAAAAAACGTACCATTTATTGGCCCACCTGTGGGTCTACGCTCATAAGTCTGAACTGGACGAACTTTTTCAAGATCCAATTTTATCAAAAGAAAGGGCTTAAAGAATGCTATCGAACCAGTGGTATTCCAAAATTGTACTCATAAAAACATCCGTTTTGGGATCCCCTGATGTCAAAAAAGTGATTTTTAGCCCATGGTCTGTACGTATGTATGTATGTGTGTACCACAGGTTTAAATGGGAAAATATGGTATACAAAATATCTCAAGAACGGTTTGTCCTAGAGCGATGAAATTT
>NW_007378541.1:67172-67241 GCF_000475195.1 Diaphorina citri | reverse complement strand
GACAGTCACTCATCCAGATATCAACCAAAGTCAATGTTGCTTCAAACTTCGGACTTAGAAAAATTTTCA
>NW_007378541.1:54574-66925 GCF_000475195.1 Diaphorina citri | reverse complement strand
TATGAAATTAGCTGTTTTCAGGTAGTTGTAGACAGACATCTACAAATGATGGAAGAAAACGGATTGCGTGTGTGTGTTGGGGCATGAAAGTAGACCAAGTAGAAAATATTTGTTTCTGAGGAAGACCTAGGAAGAATCAGTTAGGGGTTATTTATTTCTGAAGTACTTGTTTTGTTCCTTTCCTTCTCTTTAGTGATCTTGCAAATACGACTACCAGGAGTGACAGGAAAACCGTCAGCTAGTTTTGACAGACATCATTTAGTAGGTAGGTACTAAACATTCCTTGAGTACTAAGTGTTTCTGCAGGACAAATTATTCCTTGAGTAATAATGATAACCATTTGTAGGAGAAGGACTAACCATTCCTGCAGCACTAACCATTCCTAAAGTACTAACCATTCCTGCAGCACTAACCATTTCTAAAGTACGAACCATTAAGTGCCTATTCCTAAAGGAGAAACCATTTAGAATTACGAAAACAAACCAGTCGTCTAGAATATCTGGAATTACCTCATCGTTAACAAACATTTATCGTTCTTCCTAGGTCCAGGAACATCCAGACTGGGACATGTTGTGACTGTGGGAAGGAGGACACAAAACAGAACACAAATCACTAGCACGCCACGAAACAAATATTTAGAATTTTTAGAACTTCCTCATGATAGGGGGGTTGGGGGATTTGTGCACGACAAAAAGGAATTTCAGAAATTGAACATTTTTGTTTAGAAAGAGGGAAAAACACTTGGGTTTTTGATTTAAAAATCACGAGAAAAACATAACGAGGACGAAAAAATATAAAAACGAAAAAATCCGATTTTTCTGTTTTGTTTTTTGGTGAACGGAAAAAAAAACAAAAGAAAAATCAAACTCCGATGACGGTGACGAAAATTTGGGAGATTTCGTTTCGGTGTTTTTCGTTCTCTCTTTTGCTTCTCTCCTGTGAACTTTGCAATAGCGGAGTCACATGTAAAGGGAAAAAAAAATTATCATCCGAGCTCCCCCAGTGTTAACGCAGACGCTCTGGCTGTGGAAAGCCAGGGCAATGACGTCATCATTTACCCCGGGAGAGGTATAGTCGCTATCTGGTTACCACTAGTAATCTGGGCTCGCCGGAGTAATGCTACGTGCGGACAACACGGTCGGGGACGTGTCAAGAAAAAGCGATGCTGCTGATGATGTGTTGATCCGAGAAAAATTGAACTTGGAGTAAAAGTGAAAAGAACCAGTTTTTTGGTTTTTTGGCTTTATGGTTTTCTGGACAAAATTTGCACCACCATTTTCGTGATCCTGGTAAAAAGACCTTTAATTTGATATATACCTAGGTCGACCAGGTTTGGATAAGTCCTTCTATGGGGACGGACTGACACATACCTGGTGTGACGTCACACAGGCATGTTCTAATGCTCACGCACAAAATCAAAACTTCGCCATGGATGAGGAGGGAGAGGTGGGGGACATGGGAAAATCTATTCTTAGGGTTTTTTTTTTTATTTTTATTCCATTTTTATTTTATTTCATTTCACATGTTTTTATTTATGTCCTAGGTGGGTATATTGTATTTTTTCTATCGCTTTTTTTTATTATTTATTTATTTATTTTCAGGGAATTTAACGTCCTGTATAACTGTGACGGTCAGCTCCCATGGCGTAGTGGTCACTGCGCTCGCCTTGCACGCGGGAGACCCGGGTTCGATTCCCGGCGGGGTCAAGAAATTTGTATCATGCAAATTAAATTGATTCCGTGACTCGCTCAAGAAATTTGTATCATGCAAATGATTGATTCCGTGACTGGATGTTGCGGGGCCCACTCAGCCTCGTGAGGAAAATTTAGTAACTATGACATATAAATGCGCATAGCGACCGGTGCCAGCATGGTAGGTAAACATTGGATGTTAGGATTATTGAGATATTGTGGAAAATCCTACAATGTTGCAGTGAGCACCAAAGTTGTGACATAATAACACAAATTGCATTTACATTTCTGTATAACTGTGACGGAGGTTTTACCCTCCATTTGGCGTAAATCTACCTACCTACTCACATTGACCTCACCCAGTATAAGTGAGACGGGGAAAAGCCAGACAGCACGTGATTGCCTAGAGCAGAGGTTCTCAATCCATGGTACGCGTACCACTAGTGGTACGCGGAAGCTTTTCTGGTGGTACGCGAAGAGATTTGAAAAACCCATTTTTATGATCTGTCTCGTAAATGCGAAAAACAAATCTGGCAACCCTAGTGGGGAGAGAAAAAATCTACAATCAGTGCACCAAAAAATTGACATTGTAACTATGATTGACAGAAAAATTTATTTCGCTTGCGGTGCTATAATTTCTTTATTGAACCCCCAAAATTGATGTTTCCTCTGGTACGCCAAAAGAACTTTGAGATGTCAGGTGGTACGCAATACTCAAAAGTTTGGGAACCCCTGGCCCAGAGGGTCACCCATCCTGATACCAACCAGGAATTTTAATAATTTATTGTGTTGAGCATAAATGCTTGGCACAAATGTAGTTCTCTGCTTAATGCACTACGCTAAATTCTATGACTTGACTAGGACTCGAACCACCAACCTCCAGATCCGAAGTCCACGGCGCTAACCACTACACCACTGAGGTTGGTTCCTGATACCAACCACGCGCAACGTTGCCTGACTTTATGGCCCGTTTACACGATCAAGCCAAATTTGTGAGAGGAACCTGGAAAAAGTTTTTTGGCTTGTGCAAACTTCAAGTTTATATTCGCCCTCGAGAGTTTTTCAGGAGATTGCAGATTCGCTCTAAAAATTAGACCGACTTCAAAAACTTTAGGTCCAAACAACCAACTTCGTACCGATTACAATTCCAACGTATTGTTCCGTACACTAATCCTCCAAGCTCCAATTAAATGCCCACTCAATTTAGTGCCCACAATAGCCCGGAGGTAAACTGTCTGAGATCTGCAGTCCAGTGGAATAATTACAGTCATTACGATCATTGTTGCAATTTACTGGGAGTATACCTGAAAACCTAACCGGTCATTTTCAATTTACTGATGGCATCCTTAAGTGTAGGGTAGTGTGCTTCTACTGATGCTTCTGGCAAGTAGGTGGACTTGAGTCTTCAAACTCTGGTAATGTCTTCATATTTATGTAGTTACATACCTGCCAATGTTATATGTCTGACGGCTATAGGTACCTATGTACGTGCATTATTCTTTTATTTTGAACTGTTCTTATTGTTGTTTTTGTTCTTTTGCTTATGAACTTGGCAGGACACTATAATATGATGCAGCAGTTGCAGTTTCAAACTACAAAGAGATGGAGCTGGAGAGTAGTTGAGAATTTTCAGGATTTACTGAAGAACTAGATGTTAAATGGAGTGTATAGAAAATAATTTTACCTATTGGGTATTTATCTGTTACTAGTTACCTCTTATTATTTTCAGTCAAAAAGAGAATATTCGCCCAAAATCTCGTCCTAAAATCAGAGGGGAAAGAAAAATAAATGATTGTCTAAAATAAGTACTTTATGTTTTATGTTGGAACTTTAGTTCTAAATAAACATCACATATGAGTTCCTATAGTTCCTACTATAATACACATTACACAAGTTCATTTTATTTACATATGTACAAGGGTAACTATATGTATTTAAATACGTACAAAGATAGGTATATGTATTGTATTTATACAAACAGAGAAAAGCTTGTGTTTCCAGTGAGATAATGCTTAGACATTGCAGAAGGTAAATAGGAATATAATGGATATCTGCATACCTAGATGCAACTGAATATCTGATGTTGTTCCAAAAAGAACTATTCTCTTAGCCAGCCTAGTTAGCTTAGTTGGTAGTGCGTCTGCCTTGTAAGCGCTAGGCCGCGGGTTCGATTCCCGCCCGGGGCGGATTTTATCCTGATGGGATAATGTTCGTTCCCGGAACGGCTGGCTTTCTCTGGTTACACATCTATCCGGCGGGGCACGACGTGCAGATTTGCCTGGAACGAACCTTGCACGAAGCTTGCAAATCGTGCAAAGCACGATACCTATCAAGCATTTGAAAGTGACTACACATTTATCAGTCCGTGACGGAAAGGTAAGAAAAAGTAAAGTAAAACTTCAAATTTTTAAGACATTCATATTTCAAATAATTATTTATTCAATGAAAAATAATTAAGTAGGAATGATTCAAAGGTTAAGCAATATCAAAGTCACGAGTAGGGGCTGCATCTTAACTTGATTCCAATGGAATATAGTTCGGTGTAGCAGGTTTAGCTGATCGGCTATGGTAATGGTTATTATGGGGCTGCATTGTGACTTGAGGCCGTGGTTATGAACAGGGCTGAGATAGGCCATTCTGAGATGTTCTTGACAAGTGGAAAATGATGTGGTAACTTAACACAGAGCCTTCATGAGCGTGTAAAGTTGGCGGGAAATTCGAAATTTTGATTTTTTTCCGCAACGCGTACAATCTGAATTCATTTTTTACTTTTTATCTCTAGTTTGCACGTTTATATTATACTTTTCATTTAAATTAGATATTACAAACAAGCGAATTACAAAGCAAACAAAAATAAATATAAAATAAATTTTAAAAATTGCCGCCGGGACAGAGGGTTAGAAAAAAAGCCCAACAATCCCACGCTATCCTCGCTTAAGTTACCACTCCAATGCAAAACTGTAGAAACAATATCCTATCTCACCTCGACCGAGCTCATCTCAGCCCTGTTCATAAACACAGCCTAAATCCCGTTTGTGGGTGTGGGATTTTCTCGAGCAGACCGAAGCCTAGATCACAAGGCTAAGATAGGACGATCCGAGGCCACAACTCATGCCATCGAACCACAGAAGAGATAGCGATAACAGCGATGGGATGAGTTGGAACCTAAGACGTCACCGATAAGTTTCGTGATCACACTCCCTCGACCGATAAGACCGACTCTGCTAGTATAAGTAAGAAGGAAACCAAGCTAGCAGGGTCAGTCGTCCAGGAGCTAACAGTCCCCGTGCGTTCTTCACCTCCCGCTGTTAGATCTAAGGATACCGACGGACTTGTCATTCCACTATCGGTCACTGACTTACTACTATATGAAATGTAAACTGGTGGGAAACCTAGCAAGTCATGTTCGGGTGCAAATACAAAAGTATGGAAGTGTGCCAAGCGTGATGCCATTCCTGATGGATAGTAAGATTACAGGAATGCAGAGCTCATAAAATACCTGGTGTGCATATAATACAGGAATAATAAAATACTCCGAACAAATACAGGAACAACTAATAAAACACATGAGCAGTAAGCACTGTGTTGTCTTTACAGGAGAAGATTTACGTGTATTTTCGAGCTAAAAGTGTGCTATCGCCATAAAAAATGCACTAAATGTGTACCTCTAATAACTAATGTCAAGAATTATTCTTATGCCTTTGAAATAACACTAAGGACAAAAACATGTACATTTATGTGAACTGATTAGAACAGTGATAAGTTACACAATATAAAACGGAAGTGCCACGACATAGGTTAGGGATAGATACCACCCACCAACAAACTTTGCATTTCTTTCCTTTTCCTTCTTCTTCTTCTCTTTCTTTTTCTTCTTCTTTTTCTCCTTCTCCTCCTCCTTCTTATTCTTCTTCTTCTTCTCCTCCTCTTCCTACAAAAAAAAAAAAAAAAAAAAAAAAAAACTATTCTCTTACACCTAATGCCCTCCTGCACTCACGCTCAGACGGTCCGAGAGACCTGGGTCCGCAGCTTTTTTCACCACACTCGTTCGGTCTGTCAGACCACGTCTGTAAGACCTATAGGTCTGTGGTCTGAGCTTGAGTGGCGGGCCTTTGGGTACTTTCAACTTTGTCAGTTGGTCACAGTTTCGATTGCCGCCAGGCACGAAATGTATCCTAAACAGATGTGGTTCATTCTCAGAACGGTTTGACTTTCTCCTATCCTGTCCTCTCTTAAATTTCGGGATGATAAGCCCTCCGCTGCGTTGTTACAACTCTCTCTATCAAACATATCTCGGGTGGGTAGGTAGGTATAGGTACTATGTATTGTAGCAGGGCCCAAAGTCTGACATCATCAGAACCAAAGATATCAGATCGAAGCCTAGATCACAAGGCTAAGATAGGACGATCCGAGGCCACAACTCATGCCATCGAACCACAGAAGAGATAGCGATAACAGCGATGGGATGAGTTGGAACCTAAGACGTCACCGATAAGTTTCGTGATCACACTCCCTCGACCGATAAGACCGACTCTGCTAGTATAAGTAAGAAGGAAACCAAGCTAGCAGGGTCAGTCGTCCAGGAGCTAACAGTCCCCGTGCGTTCTCCACCTCCCGCTGTTAGACCTAAGAAGACCGACGTCTTGTCATTCCACCACCCACAAGATATTTACAAGACACATCAGATCCCTTTTACGACATACAATACAATTACAATACATTTTTTTTTTGTAAATTACAATACAATATTAACGACATACAATGCAAACGAAATCCTAAATGGGAATTGCCTATAAATTACTTTAATTAATACGATGTCTCTATAACACCCTGTACAAATACTACCCCGTGATCTTTCCCGTGATTTCCTTCTCTTCCCTGAAAATTTCCTTCTCTAGGGTGCGGTGGTTTATGTTTAACTCTCCATTGGGGAGCCTAGTATATCTCGTGGTTTGCTTTATTCTCTGGTACAGTTATACTTCACTCGCAGGCATTCTTCTTCCATTCATACCGTACAATTGCAATTGTTTTTGGGACATCATATTCGATATTCATTCGTACTCTTACATTCATACTATGGACTTGGGGACGAAAGCTTACAATAGGGGAGGGGAGTCATTCACACACACATTCATTTCTATCAGATTTGGAGTTTCTCACGGATATATAAGTTCTGACCCCACCTACGGTTCTAGAGACCGTCTACCCTTTGGATTTTTTTTCTGGGGAGGATAGGTTTCACCTAAGTTCTTCTTCTCCTCCTCTTCCTTCTTTTTTTCCTCCTCTTCCTTCTTCTTCTCCTCCTCTTCCTACTTTTTTGTCATCCCCTTTCCTCTTTTTCCTCCTCCATCTTGTTCTTTTTCTCCCCCTCCCCCCCTCCTTTTTCTTCTTCTAACCTTACTTCTTCTTCTTCTTCTTCTCCTAGGTCTTCTTATTTTTCTTGTTTTTCTTCTTCTTCTTTTATACCTCCATCTCCTCTTCCTCCCCTGTTGTCTTCTTCTAGTACCTACTTCTCCTTCTCCTTTTTCTCTTCTTTCTCTTCGTCACCCATTCACCCTCGTTTAACTTTTTCCTTCTCCTCCACGCACTATTCTTATTAATCTTATTGCTTTTGAGGTCACAACTGAATTATTGAGGTCACAACTTAAAGTTTCCACACTGCGTTTTAGCTTCGTGTCGTCCGACCTATAATACATTTCCTGTGACCTCTTCAGTCCTTGATTTAGGAACCTTTTGAGCCGTGACCTTTTCAGAGGGACCTGTCAGGTCTACCTGATGGTGTGTGGCTGGCCTAATGTGGATTTGATTAAACATTTCTTAATCAATTAATTATTTTATGACGCTACAGGGATTCGAACCACGGGTATGAATCCAATGAACTACACTACTGGGACTCTTTTGGGAATAGGTAGGTATTTATTAAGAGGTTTGATAGAGGGAACTGTAACATCTTATCGTACCGAAAGAGAAAAGGAACACAGGATAGAAACGAAAGCCAGTTGCTGTTCCGAGAACGGATGTGTTAAATCTGCACTGGAGCGAGATTCGAACCCGCGACCTACAGCTTACACGGCAGACTATTATCGGCGGGCTAGGAGGTACATAAATTAATGTACCTACAATTCTTTATCTTAGAACGGATGTGTTAAATCTGCACTGGAGCGAGATTCGAACCCGCGACCTACAGCTTACACGGCAGACTATTATCGGCGGGCTAGGAGTTAGGAGGTACATAAATTAATGTACCTACAATTCTTTATCTCTTGCCTCTTGTGCAATTTTTACTCGTGCAATATTTTCACGATAACATCCTCAGGGGCTTGGAATTATCAGCAATAAAATTTATGACACTGATAAAAGAAATGCCATTAATAGATTAATCGCTTGTATCTCGTCATTAGTTAGTTAGGTACCTAATCTATTAGGTATAGTGGTATAGATTATACTCTTTAAGAGGTTTTGACAGAGGAGACTATAAACTCCTAAGGTCTTATCGTACCGAAATCGAAGAGAGAAGGAACACAGGATAGGAGAAAGCCAGCCGTTCCGAGAACGAACATTATCCCATCAGGATAAAATCCGTCCCGGGCGGGAATCGAACCGGCGGCCTAGCGCTTACAAAGCAGACGCACTACCAACTAAGCTAACTAGGCTGGGCTGGGTGTATATAGTTAGGTACATATCTAATCTATTAGGTGAAAGGTGAAATGTTGTGTGCATGCAATAATACCTAACTAGACAAGGATGGAAACTACAGTATTGCATAGGAAAAGCGAGATAAAAAGAATGAGGGAGAGAGATAAAGGGATAGACGGAGAGAGGGAGGAAGAGAGATGGACATACCTAGATAGAGAGAGAAAGATATGGAAGAAAAGGGAGGGAAAGAGACAGAAAAACGCCTTACCTTAGCTATTCGTATGAAAATACAATAAATATCGCAACATAAAATAAAAGGCCCTCGTTTTCCTCATTCCCTCTCACTCTCTCTTCTGTCCTAGAGTTGGATTTCCTCATTCCTTCTCACTCTCTCTTCTGTTCTTGAGTTGGATTTCCTCATTCCTTCTCACTCTCTCTTCTGTTCTAGAGTTGGAGGATATAATGTCACAGCGAGAGAGAGAGAGACGGAATGCAAAAAGAGAGAGAAGGAAAGGAGAAAGAGATTTATTAGGTAAGACAGAGAGGGAGGGAAAGAGAGAGAGAGAGAGATAGAGACAGAGAGTTGGGAACAAAGAGCGTATTTAAAGAAAAAGCTTCAAGTCAAGAGACTTTCAATATGAAATGTACCTATGAGTACAATGTTGTGACCTTTCACTCCTTATGTACCCATTGGGACCAACCTCAGTGGTGTAGTGGTTAGCGCGGTGGACTCTGGATCTGGAAGTTGGTGGTTCGAGTGATCGGGTCCAAGTTAAGTCGTAAAATTTAGCGTAGTGTATTAAGCAGGGAACGACATTTGTGACAAGCGTTTATGCTTAACACAATTGAAATTCCTTTTTTTAATAACCCATTAGGATGGTAGGTACCTACCTATGTGAGCTACATTAGTAGGTATTAGTATTAGTTAGAGATTTGCAAAACTTACATTTGGCTAAAACCTGGATACCTAGCGAAAAAGTTATCGTGGCGAACGGAAGTGCGGAAACCGTCAATTTTATGTATGACTTACCTTTGGAAATCCAGGATCATCGATTCTTGTTGAGTGTGAGATACTTACCTTGTTTGACTGGAAAACTCCTTTTAGGCTTGGATGCAATTCAATACCTGGGATTGAGAATGAATGGAGGAGATCAAACGTGGCATTTTCCGAACAGTGAAGAATCACATCCGTTTGAGAGTCGAATTGTCGACGCAGCTGCAACTACTTCTTCCTGTGGTGGCTTGTTGACTTTGTCCACCTCTGAGAAGAATCTTTTGGACGAACTACTCGGAAAATTCCAACGAATGCCTCTACCCCCGAATTCGGTTACGGATTTGGTGAAACATCATATTGACGTACAAGGTCATCAGCCTATACGTCAGAAACCCTATCCCGTCAACCCGAAACTACAAGAAGTAATCCACAAGGAGGTGGATAAGATGTTAGCTGATGGTGTCATCAGAAAGTCTAGTTCCGGATGGAGCAACCCCATTGTTTTAGTGCGGAAGCCGGATAACACTTACCGATTCTGCTTGGATTTTAGGAAACTGAATAACGTCACGAAGAAAGATGCTTATCCTCTTCCCAATATGACTTCAATTTTGGACCAGCTGAGATCTGCTCGATATATTTCCAAGTTGGACTTAACCTCTGCTTACTGGAGTATTGCATTGGATGATGACAGTTGTGAGAAGACTGCGTTTGCTGTTCCCGGTAGGGGATTATTTGAGTTCGTCCGGATGCCTTTTGGGCTTACTAACGCAACGGCCAGTTTTCAACGTCTCATGGATAGTTTGATTGGACCCGAGTTGGAGCCGAACGTGTACTCTTACTTAGACGATGTCATCGTGGTTAGTGACACGATTGAGCAACATTTACGATTGTTGGAGACAGTTTTGGATCGACTTCATCGTTCTAAATTGCGAATAAATTGGGCAAAATGTGAATTTTGCATGTCTGAAGTGACATATCTTGGTTTCAAAGTCGACAAAACTGGGTTAAAAATTGACCCCGAGAAGCTGAGACCCGTTATAGAATATCCTGCCCCGCGAAATTTGAAGGAGTTGCGGCGTTTCCTCGGGATGTGCAGTTGGTACCGCCGCTTCATCCCCGATTTCGCGGAGACCACTGCATCTCTCACGAAACTTTTGAGGAAACAACAGAAATGGGAATGGACCGAAGCTCAAGATCAATCTTTTGAAGCCTTAAAACAACTGTTGGTTTCCCCACCTATCTTGAGCCGTCCTGATTTCCAGCACCCATTTTGTGTTCAGACTGACGCCTCACATTCTGGTCTTGGCGCTGTACTTACCCAGACGATCGAAGGTAAAGAGCATGTTATCGCTTATGCCAGTCGTTCCCTATCGAAAGCAGAGCTAAACTATACTGTGACGGAGAAGGAATGTCTAGCCGTAGTCTTTGGATGTAAGAAGTTCCGCCCGTACATTGAAGGATACAAGGTGACTGTGATCACAGACCACAGTAGTTTACGCTGGCTTCATTCGCTCACAAATCCTACCCCACGCTTGGCCAGATGGGCTTTGGAGCTTCAGAGTCACGATCTGGAGATCATCCATCGAAAAGGAGCGCTGAACCATGTTCCGGACGCTTTGTCGCGCATTCCCAGCTGTAGCAGTGGCGAATCTTTTCCTGTATGTGCACTGAATATTTCGGATTCTGAAGAAGATTCCTGGTATTCCCGTAAACTGTTGGCTGTCACTGAACATCCTGAGCGCCATCCCGATTATCAAGTGGTCGATAATCGCCTTTATCGCCGCAGGTTCGACTCCCTCGATTTGGTTTTGCAAGGTGCTACTGAACCCTGGAAACTAGTCATCCCAGATCAACAGATTCCCGATGTACTCCGTGAAGTGCACGACGACGCCGCCCATTTTGGCGTAGAGAAGACTTATGCCCGATTGACGCAGCATTATTATTTTCCTGGCATGTGGAATAAAGTCAACAATTTCTTGACCCCGCCGGGAATCGAACCCGGGTCTCCCGCGTGCAAGGCGAGCGCAGTGACCACTACGCCATGGGAGCTGACCCAAAGCGTTAAAAAGATAATCATTACGTTGATTTCTTTATTTTCTTTACTGTTTCAATTAGAACATAAATTTAATAAGGAAAGTAAAAATGTACTTATGAAAAATAAACTCTGCGTTTTATAATTACCTCTTCTTCAAGTAACTCCACATCTATTTCCTCATCATTTCTGTCGACACTTGGTGGCGCAACCGACTCCAATGCTTGAGTTGGTGGGTCTAGAGTTGAAATGGATGAACGAACCTTCTCCTCGTCCGCCAAGAAGTCAAGCAGGTGGTAATACCACAGTTTTGGAATGTACACCCCATCTTTAGAACTTCCTGTTCCTTTGGAAGCTTTTACTTTCTTCTTTTCTCTTCTGTAGCTACCTCTCATGGTGTCTATTTTTTTCTTTACATATGCAGAATCACATTCGGGAATATGTGTTTTAGTAAATTGAAGTAACACATTATATGCGAGGTTTCGCTTATCTATATTCGAATGATCTTTGCACTTTACGCGCCACAAACACGGTTGCTACCTATATAGATCAATGAAAGATGGCAAAAAACTTCGTGAAAAAAAATTATCAGACATTTTGACAAAATATTCATTAATAAAAACTGGGAAAAAGTACACTGGCACGATGTCCTTTCGTGCTAAAATCAAAACTGATTGGATTTTTTTTCCAGTACTTCGTGCGAGGCTTCATGCAGACAAATCGTGCCATTTAGCACGATCGTGCCTTCACTCTTGCACGACGGACAGGTATTTGGCACGAACCGGCTTGCAGGATAGATGTGTAGTCCCCTTTAAGTCCCTTTACTACAGCAGTAGACTATTACAATCTCTGTGGTCAAAATCTCAAATTATATTGAGGATAAAATTCCATACCTCGGCTGGGATTGAACTCACGCCCTCCTGTTTACCAGGCGAGCATCTTCACCACTACACCACCGAGGCAGTAAAAAACGAAAATTGATATAAAAAAAAAAAATT
>NW_007378541.1:26917-54558 GCF_000475195.1 Diaphorina citri | reverse complement strand
AAGATTAATGAGCTTTTAAAGAGGTATTATAGATATACTTAATCAACTAATTGTTCCTATCATCCCGGATTAAATCGAAGATAGTCAGGACTAGTGATAGGAGAAATGCCAGCCTTTGTCTGTTATAATTTACCTTGTCTATTTTATAAAGTTCGGGCCGTTATCTGTGAATACGAACCGAGCTGTTACAAGCTAGTGCTCCTTCACTCGGCTCAATGTTAAATGGGTTCTCTCTAAATAATTTAGCTTTATGTTAAATAGATTACTATATTGTGGTTATATATGTAGTCAACAGTTTATTTATCATAAATCTGATTTTACTTATAACAATGTACATGGTCCTAATGAGAGTAATTGAGTGAGTGATATATCTGATTATTTTTAAAACAATCAAACTGTCAACACTGTGAATGAGTTCTCGTTCTTATAATATAAGATTTACTAGCTGAATTCCGTCGCTTCGCTCCGGAATCCCGCTAGTTCATCCCGAGGCATGGCCAAGCTTGTGGAAAAGGCATGGCCGAACTTGTATTTTTATCAAACTAAAAACATAAACGAAACTCAATATTAGGCGAGCGAGGAAAAGTTTTCTCTCCCTCAGTCTCTGCACTCTGTGTATTTCTTATGGTGATTTTAGCGATCAGAAATTGATCATATCTCAGGATCGGTTTAGATTTTCGCAAAATCCTTTCTTATTGCACACCTAGACCATAAAAGGAATATTCCTACCAAATTTCAGCTTTCTAGGTGTTGTGGTTCTTGAGATAGAGCGATCAGTGTGTGAACTATGAAATGTGAAATGTGAACTGTGAACTGTGAATGGATCTCGTTCTTATAATATAAGATATCTTATATTATAAGAACGAGATCCATTCACTCATTCACATTTCACATTTCACACACTGATCGCTCTATCTCTAGAACCACAACACCTAGAAAGTTGAAATTTGGTAGGAATATTCCTTTTATGGTCCAGGTGTGCAATAAGAAAGGATTTTGCCAAAATCTAAACCGATCCTGAGATATGATCAATTTTTGATCGCTGAAATCTCCATAAGAAATACACAGAGTGCAGAGACTGCGGGAGAGAAATGTTCCGCTCTCGACCAACTTTTTGAGTTTCGTTTATGTTTTTAGTTTGATAAATACAAGTTCGGCCATGCCTTTTCCAGAAGTTTGGCCATGCCTCGGGATGAACTAGCGGGCTTCCGGAGCGAAGCGACGGAATTCAGCTAGTCTTATATTATAAGAACAAGATCCATTCACTCATTCACAGTTCACATTTCACATTTCACACACTGATCGCTCTATCTCGAGAACCACACCACCTAGAAAGCTGAAATTTGGTAGGAATATTCTTTTTATGGTCTAGGTGTGCAATAAGAAAGGATTTTGCGAAAATCTACACCGATCCTGAGATATGATCAATTTTTGATCGCTGAAATCTCCATAAGAAATACACAGAGTGCAGAGACTGCGGGATAGAAAACTTTTCCTCGCTCGCCTAATATTTGAGTTTCGTTTATGTTTTTAGTTTGATAACTACAAGTTCGGCCATGCCTTTTCCACAAGTTTGGCCATGCCTCGGGATGAACTAGCGGGATTCCGGAGCGAAGCGACGGAATTCAGCTAGTTAAGTATAAAAGCGTACTATAACTTTGATGAGTTCTTCTGTGATATTTGGGAGTGATCATTTTTGTGTTTGACTTGTGTTTCACAATATTGTAGAATATTGATAAATATTAAATAAAGTTACATTTGCATATAGGGAAATCCTCGTTTCATATCAATCCCCAGTTTGTAAACTCCAGCATAAAAGGAAGCGCTATCAGAGGAGGTTCAACCTGCCTTCCTATTTATTACCTGACTTTCAGCAGAAACTTCCCGAGCGTCAAGTAACACTCGTACACAAATCTACAAATATAAAAGCCCTAAGTATAAAACCTTAAGACTTGAGTTGCAATTAAAGATTTATCGCTATCAGACAAAGAGAGTATGATGTATTCTCTGTGTATATTGCTATAATATATAATGTATAGGTATAGAGGTACAAGTATAATAATTCTGTATAATACATATAATTCTGTATAATTCATGTAAAACAGAGAAGAAAACTAAATATAGGAACTAAGTACTTTCAGGCAAAAAATGAGAAAAAAAATCGCCAAGAACTT
The DNA here is from genome assembly GCF_000475195.1 of Diaphorina citri. Classification (NCBI taxonomy): domain Eukaryota; kingdom Metazoa; phylum Arthropoda; class Insecta; order Hemiptera; family Psyllidae; genus Diaphorina; species Diaphorina citri. Next base: position 52,384 of record NW_007378541.1, on the reverse strand, counting down.
TGTGAAGGTAGAAACTGGTTTAGCATACAGACCGAAATGGATTGCACATCTCTTTCACGTTGTTAATAAATCTATTTTGATAAAGGTAAAGCTCTTAAAAATTAGTAAAGCTTTTGTAGTCCAGTGAACTACCCACGGGATCCTGAAAGTTTCCTCCATAGTTATTTGTTGAACATGTTTAACAAAATTTAAATTTGGATCAAAACTTTGGGTCGAGTTATTACGAAACGAACAGACATACCTACCTACAATGCCAAATTGTCAAGGTAAACTTTCCTCTGATAAAATCCATCTTTTCTTTACAAAGGCCGAACAGGAATGATCGTATGGTTTTAACCAGTCCGCCATTGGAAAACATACATACGAGCAAACTCGTATACAAAGGCAATTGTTCTAGTGGGTCCCAATAGTCTCTTCCTGAAAGACCTTCTCATTCCGAACTTCACAGTTAGACAGACATTAGACAGTCTGTTGGATGTTTTTCATTGGGTAAAAAGTAAGGAGGGCCATATTGGCCATGTTACCAGAGAGGTCATTACTAAGCAAGTCTGACAAGAGTAACAAATTTGAACAAAAATTCTCGGTCTCAGATCAGTCTTAAACAAATTTTGGCCAATCAGATGTTTGGAATTGATGCTTGAGCACTTGCTGAGAGCCAGCATTTTGTTCATAAATAGGGTAAGTGTACCATTTATTCGCCCACCTAAAAAAAGTACCATTTATTGGCCCACCTGCCAACATTTATTTTTCTAATTTTTGTTTTTATGACTACAATTTTGGAATACTACTAGTTCGAGGAAGAAAAAGAGGAAACAGGGAAAACTCATCAGGAAAATTTTGGTGGATATGCAAAATTTACCATCGAACCCTCCAACCGAGTTTATATTATCCACTATCTGCTTTAAGTTCAATGTTAAGATTACCTTTTCCATTTCATTTTTTCCCATATTGAAAGAAAAAAACTTGTTTTTAAATATTATGTGTCGATGTCGTATCAATGCTTTTCAAGGAAGGCAGCTACATTGAGAATGGATTAAAGAGTACTTCCAAAATAATTAGGACCAGAGATATAAGTGTTTTTGTCTGGAAAAACCCTTAGGTGGGCGAATAAATGGTACACTTACCCTAGATATAGTTACTTAATGGTAATAATACATACATATTATAGTGATGTTAAACCTTTGCTTCCCGGATTGTCGAATGTCTCACTTGAACTGAAAGGGTTATAGTACGGAAATATTGAAGTCTTTACAAGTCGAACAGATCTAGAGAGAGAGAGAAGAGGGAAAGAGAGAGGAATAGAACAAGAAGGAGAGGAAGAGAGAGAGGAAGCATTAAACGGGATTGGAGAAGAAAGAGAAGGAAAATTAGGAGGCATGGATTTGAAGCGAGAAAGAGAGAGAGAGAGAGAGAAGAGACACACAGAAAGGCAGAGAAGACGCTAGAGTGAGAGAGAGAAAGGTAGGAAGAAGAAGAGAGAGAGAGAGAGAGAGAGAGAGAGAGAAAGGATAGAGTTAAACACTCTAGTCGTAATGTAAAGGTGCTGATTGAAGCTTGAACTTCTTTAGAAGAGGGCCTGGTATTGAACCTCTTTATAGAAGAGGACCTGGTGTTAAACATGACCTATTCAGACTAACCTCAGTGGTGTAGTGGTTAGTGGTGGACTTTGGATCTGAAGGTTAGTAGTTCGAGCCAAAAAAAAAAAAAAAAAAAGATATACTGAAAAACTGACCAAGTTCCATATTTACCACCGTGGATTGTCTCAGGATATCCATTACCTGACTTTCAGCAGAAACTTCCCGAGCGTCAAGTAACACTCGTACACAAAACTGCAAATATAAATAAGCCCTAAGTATAAAACCTCGGTTAGGTGGTAGAGAACGCCTAAGGCGTTAACCTCACCTAGTGGTTGCCTTCCACTCAAGAGTCTATTATTATTATTATTATTATTATTATTATAGGTAGGCACCTACTGATATTATTTTATTATTAAAACTTACATGCTGCACAGTTTTGAAGCCTCTGTTGCAAAAGTTCAACTTTAGAGAACAGGGCGGACACTTTCGACTCCAGCTCCGAGAATTCTTCCTTGTGAACTTTCCTCTGAAACACAAAACAAGGTATGCAATGTCAACGGAACCTACAGGATTTTGTCCATTAGTAGGCTTGCCAAACGTCCCGAATTGGCCGGGACAGTGCCGAAATTCAAGGGGTGTCCCGGCGTCCCGTTCAGTTTTTCATTTTGGGGCGTTTTGTCCCGAATTTCCAGAGGTTCAAAGTCAATGTACGAATATAACCACTAAGCCACTGAGGTCTTTAGTGAAGGGGATTTTATATTCTCTTTAGAAGCTACCGGTCATGTCATTTTCTAAAATGGCCATCCTTCCGGATACCAACCACACACACCTTTGCTTAACCTCAGTGATGTATCGGGAACTGATGCATTCAAGGGCTAATCGATATTATTCCTTTTCAGCCTTTGCCCATTCAAGGGCTAATCTTTTATCATTAAAACTTACATGCTGCACAGTTTTGAAGCCTCTGTTGCAAAAGTTCAACTTTAGAGAACAGGGCGGACACTTTCGACTTCAGCTCCGAGAATTCTTCCTTGTGAATTTTCCTCTGAAACACAAAACAAGGTACCTATGTATAATGTGAACGGAACCTACAGGGTTTTGTCCATTAGGTCCGTCACACATTAGAAGCGTAAGGCGCGTTTCGCACTGAGGTAACACGTCGCAAGTAGCAAGTTGCAAGATGCTACTGCTTACGTCCGGAATCTTGTTCAAAGAAACATGATCTTTCACATTGGAGTAACAACTAATAACATGTGACAATAAAAATGAACTGCGTAGGTATCAAAAAAAAATTTCCCACAAACAATCACAAGCAGCAACTAACAAAACTCCAGACTGTTGGTGTTGAAGTAACACTGTTACTTGTTTCCAGGGTTCAAGTAGCAACATGTATCCTCAGTGAGGAAGGTTTCATTTGAAATAATGGTCTGGTCTTTGAAGATGCATGCTACGTAGCATCTTGCGACTTGCTACTTGCGACGTGTTACCTCAGTGTGATAGCCGCCTAAGTCGCTCGACTATAATAACGCGTAGTCACCTGAGTCTACTTTAAGACTCTCTATCATTTCCATAGGTTTGGTTTTTCATGCGATTTGCGATTACGCTCTATTAATCGATTGGAAGGAGCGATGGGATTTGGCGATTTTGTTCGCGGATTTTGCGATTATGTTCGCGGATTCGCGTCCCGAATCGACATTTTGGATATTTGGCAAGCCTATCTATTAGGCCCGTCGCGCGTAGTCGCTCGACTATAATAACGCGTAGTCACCTGAGTCTACTTAGACTCTCTATCATTTCCATAGGTTTGGTTTTTCATGCGATTTGTGATTATGCTCTATTAATTGATTGGAAAGGGCGATTTAATTTTTAGCTGAATCATAAGATCTGAAGGATATCAAACTTTCAGATGTTTCAAGAAAGCTATGTCTTACCATTTCTTCTATCTTGGATTCAAACTGTTTGATCAGTTGATGATCAATAGGAACATTGGTAACTCCACTGCAGTCAGTCTTTGATCTGTGCTTCTGGAAATAAATAAAATAATTAGGTAGGTAGGTAGTTATAAATAAATGAAGTTTTTTGACTAGGTAGGTAGGTACGTATATTAGTAGAGTTATTTTTATTTCGTAGCTAATATGTACGTATTATGATACGAATCTGTTTGTTGTCATCAAAGTTATAATTGGTGGATGTGCAAAAATTCCGTTCGTATCTTAGTTTATTTTGTCGTCGGTAAGTATTAGTTCCTCTTGGGAATTTCATACCTTCTTGAAGTTCTTTCTGTTGGGATTGATGAATTCTACCTCCAAATCATGAACCTCGGTAGCGAACTTCGTCCAATCTGAAACATACGTAAATGTACAATGATTCTCACATGGCTATCTCTATCTACTGAAATTAAATCAGGAGGGGTTACCAATGCCTCCAAATCATGAACCTCGGTAGCGAACTTCGTCCAATCTGAAACATACGTAAATGTACAATGATTCTCACATGGCTATCTCTATCTTACTTACTTACTTACATCCATGGCCACGCATACCCTAGTAGGTATTTGGCCTCACCAACTTTTTGCCTCCATAGAGCCCGCGGTTGAAAGAGTCCTCGGTTGTGAGATTGAGGATGGTCATGTCCTTTCTGACTTGGTCCTTCCATCTACTAAAATTAAATCTACTAAACTAAAATTAAATCAGGAGGGGTTACCAATGCTACTAGGTACGATTCTTAATTACACAGGATTGAATAAACGTTTGGAAGCCTTTGAACACGATGTCACACTCAAGTGCCGCTGACTATTTTGAGGTGTATTCAGACTTTGAGGACAAGAGAACTAAAGAGCTGGGCGAAGCTGGTTGAAATAGGTATCAGGGGAAAAAATGCCAGTGGGTCAGAAGTCCCATGGAACCAGTCTACACAAAATAAATTCGTTCCAATGTTCTATTTTCAAAGTGATCTTTTCTTACTACATTAGAACTCCAACTTCTGGTGAGTCTACACAAAATAAATTCGTTCCAATGTTCTATTTTCAAAGTGATCTTTTCTTACTACATTAGAACTCCAACTTAACAGCTACTAGGTACGATACTTAATTACACAGGATTGGATAAACGTTTGGAAGTCTTTGAACACGCTGTCACACTCAAGTGCCGCTGACTATTTTGAGGTGAATTCAGACTTTGAGGACAAGAGAACTAAAGAGCTGGGCTAAGCTGGTTGAAATAGGTGTCAGGGGAAAAATGCCAGTGGGTCAGAAGTCCCATGGAACCGCGGCGAAGTTATTCTTCAAATTTCAAGTAACAAAATTACATCTCAGGTAATAAAGTTAGAGACTGAGAACGACACTGAATTACGTGAAATTATTCGTTCAATGAGGAACAATTCAAACGAGACTGACTATACACTAACACGTGACCTATACTACCGAAAATGTGCTTCTGCTTATTTCAGGGTGTAATCGGCAATCTTGGGAAGAGCCGATACCAATCAGCGTAGTGTTCATTGCCTCAGTGGTGCAGTGTTGGAGATACTCTTTTGGTAATCTGGAGGGCGTGAGTTCAATACCAGCCTATAGGTATGAAATTTTCTCCTCACTATACCTAGAATACCTAATATATATATATTTTTTTTTTTAGTTAGGTATAACCTATTATTGTCATTACCTGATTCACAGTAGGATCCTGTAAAGCCGGTGTTACACGAGCAGGTATCAGGAGCTACACATTTACCTCCGTTCTGACACGGAGTGGAACAAACGGCTGAAATTCAAACAGGTAATGTCCAATGAATAAAAGAAATTTTCATTGAACCTTTAGTTACCTATACCTATCTCTACAAGCTATTTCTAGAGATTTGATAGAAGGAGGAGGTCTGATCATCATAAAATCGATGAAAGAAGAAAGATCGGATAGGAGAAAGCCGGCTGTTCCGAGAACGATCTATCTGTTTAGGATAAAGTTAGCCCCGGGTGGGGAACCGAACCCTTGACCTAGCGCTTGCAAGGGGCCACCCTCCAACCACCAAGGTAGAACTAGGCTGAGTTCTAGGTTGGATACTGAATATTTTTACCTTGGTTGCAACCATGGCTCAGTTTACTATTTTGACTCCAGCCAGGACAACATTCGTACTTTGTCTCATAGGTCAGTCTGAAAACCAGAAAACATAAATCACATAAAGGAGCCATGTCAATCTCTTGGGTAGAGTGTACCTAGTACCTACCTTTGTTTGAATTGGGGGTACAGTTAGCCCAGTGGTAATATACCTACGCTAATGCTCCTCTTGCCATGCAGAAGGTTCAGGGTTCGATGACAAAAATTTTCTGTACTTGTTTTTCGATCGCAAATATTTGGATTTCGTTCTGGTGTTCCCATGGTGACCCGGCACACAGATGGGAGGTTCGGAGGTACCTATTTTAGATTGTGTCTATTTTAGATGTTAGCTCATCTGAGCATTTGACGAGGAATGAGTAGCTATGACATATAAATGCGCATAGCGACCGGTGCCAGCATGGTAGGTAAACATTGGATTTTAGGATTATTGAGATACTGGGGAAATCTTACAATGCTGCAGTGAGCACCAAAGTTGTGACATAATAACACAAAGAAACTGCATTTACGTTTACATTTACAAAAAGTCTCACCAGTAAATTTTCTTTTTCTTTTTCCAGATCCAAGACATTCCTCCAGAAAGCTCTGATGGCATTTCAAAGTGTAAGTATACCCTATACCATCTCCACAAACATCTATGAAATGAATTTGCAACTATTTACATGAACGTAAATGTGATTACCTAGTGATTAGTTAAATTCCAAGATACCTACTCTAAGAATAGATAAGAGAAGGTAGGAATTAGGAACCTATTAGGCATGCCAGCATGGTAGGTAAACATTGGATGTTAGGATTATTGAGATATTGGAAAAAATCCTACAATGCTGCAGTGAGCACCAAAGTTGTGAAATAATAACACAAAGAAACTGCATTTACATTTTTCATTGGGTAAAAAGTAAGGAGGGCCATATTGGCCATGTTACCAGAGAGGTCCTTACTAAGCAAGCCTGACAAGAATAAAGTTCTGACCGATACTTAAACTCGTTCTGGTCATGGTCCTAATGGGCCTGATCATGGTCTTGTCTTGGTCTTGTTCCTAGTTCTGGTAACGGTCTCGGTCCTGTTCCTGGTCCTGTCTTGTCTTGTCCTCTTGAAAGTTCGTCCAGTTCAGACTTATGTGGCGTAGACCCACAGGTGGGCGAATAAATGGTACGTTTTTTAGATGGGCGAATAAATGGTACGTTTTTTAGATGGGCGAATAAATGGTACACTTACCCTATGGGTGTAAAGTTCTGACCGATACTTAAACTCGTCCAGGTCATGGTCCTTATGGGCCTGATCATGGTCTTGTCTTGGTCTTGGTCTTGTTCCTAGTTCTGGTAACGGTCGCGGTCCTGTTCCTGGTCCTGTCTTGTCTTATCCTACTAAGAATAATCCCCCGGTTTCATACACAACGCTTCTGGGACGAAAGTTGGCGCGGGTGAGCACCTGACGTCCAATGACTCACAATTCTCCACTTCGTCTTGAAGAAGACTATTGATCTTCCAGTCCATTTCATAATTCCGCCATTAGCGGTTCGGTGGTCAAAGTGATTCAATGTTTGTTTTCGTAAACGGTTCAACCACCGGTTTGTTTGGTGAGTGGTTTGTTTGTGTTTGGGTGTCACACGTGACCTCACGTCTGATTTGAGTCTTGGCTGTCTGGTGAAGTCTGGTGTTGTTCTATCTCGGGTTAGAGTTGGTTCCTAAATGGTCTATACAAGGTATGGTATTTTAAAGTCCAATTCTGTCTTGCGGTTGAGTTACGTATTTTCTAAATATCGGACGGATGCACGGTTTGTTTGTTTGTTGTTTTTTTTTTTTTTTTTTTTTTTTTTTTTTTTTTTTTTTTTTCCTTTAAAGCGCTTTAACTCTACGGGCAGTAGGTCGTTCACGCTGATATCCCTAGGTTACATTAGGTTGTATAGATTGAGGGTTCTGAAGTATAGGAGTAGAGAATCAACCCCTTCAACATCGTCAGATAGGGAGGGAGGTGAGGGCAAAGAGGAGCGGATGTGGGCATGTGTGAGGCAGACAAGGATGTGTTGGATGGAGAGGGTTTCCCCACATTGACGGTTTGGTTTAGTCAAATGACTGAAAGAAAATTTCTTTCATTTCAGTCCTTATAGGTATCTCTGGAACCCTAGTTAGGTTAGGAAAGTACCTAGTGGACCTGTCTTGTATTAAGCGCTATTTCGCGTCTTCAAATGCCGTCCGGAGCAATTAAACTTTATCAACTTTGAAACCTCCTATTTTTACCAGTCCTATATCAACAAGCGTTATTGCACCCTCTTTTGTCCGATTTAAAGCTTCATCTACTGTCTTCAGGATTTCTAAATGGCCATGGAGTTCCTCAAAGTGGAGCACTTACCCTATCTCGTCCTGTTCCTGGTTCACTCATGTCATGGTGACATCTACTCTAAACATATCACAGGGTAAGTGTACCAAAGAACGTACAAGCTAAACAGGGTTGAAGTCACTTCGCTATTATCAGTCAATTTACTTAATTTTGTCCTCATGAGGATAAGTTTAAGACACAAAAATAAATCATAGAATTTTCTTGTTTTAGTTTCCACAAAACTCCTCTACAAACATACCTACCTACATGCAAAATACAAACAGGCACCAAACTATAAAGCTAAGAATACCTAGATCAGAACTAATAGAATTGAGAAACGAAATATTTACTTATTGCTGTTTTCGAGTACTTAAGCTATGAGAACCCAAGTACCTGTACTTTGTATACCCATAACTTTTTACCTGTGTACCTACCTATTACCTACATTTATGTACCTAGGTTCATTACATCCAGAACAACGGGTATCAAACTCGAACTAATAGCTGAAACTTTGGATTCATGCTCTAGGACCTCAAATTGTGTTTTGGCACTAAAAACTGACTATCAAAACCCACCACCGACCATAGCCTAGTCCCAATCTAAGACAAAATAAACAAACCATGCTATAATGAATAGAGGCATTTTCAACGGAGCTCCGACCATAGTACCGACCCTCGCAGGAAAATCAAGAAATTGAGATAGATATTTTTTCTACGATGGTCTCGGCGATGGTCGATGGTCCATGGTCGCCGTTGTGGCCGCGCACTTATTCTATGTATATGACTGTATCTTTGGACCCCTGCACAGGTAGGTATCAGGGCTTTAGTTTGAGATCCACTGAAATACACAAAACATACATTTCAAACTTTTACAACCTACCTATTCCGTCTGGGAAAATTATAGACATTATTTTTTGAGACGAGAGAGAAAAAAAAAATCGAGGCAAAATTTTGTTCTGGAAAAACTAATTTGAGAAAATAATTTTCCAAGTTGTGAATTTTGAGAGTCAAGACGTCCTATCACCAAAACCACAACTCTATTCTCCTAATGACCTAACAACACGAAACTTACTAGACATTCTGGAATCCAAACATCTATAGTTCTATACCTTCCTTTAAGACGTCCTATCACCAAAACCACAACTCTATTCTCCTAATGACCTAACAACACGAAACTTACTAGACATTCTGGAATCCAAACATCTACCTTCCTTTATCTCTCTGTCTTGTTGTTTTCCTCTTCTCTTTTATCCCCTTTCTTCTCTCTTCCCTTCTCTCCTCTCACCTCTAAATAAGTTAGAATTAGCTTATGAGAGGTGATTTATTATTTAACCGATGAATGTAAAGAAAGTGCAAGTTCAAATTCGTCTCTCTATCAAAGTCTTGTTGTTTTCCTCTTCTCTTTTATCCCCTTTCTTCTCTCTTCCCTTCTCTCCTCTCACCTCTAAATAAGTTAGAATTAGCTTATTTTTATTTTTTATTTTTATTTTATAAGTTTCCATTTATGAGAGGTGATTTATTATTTAACTGATGAATGTAAAGAAAGTTCAAGTTCAAATTCGTCTCTCTATCAAATATCTACTTACTAACTTACTTCATTTTAAATTAATAAATTACTAAATACCTTCATAATATACTTATCATATCACCACTTTCGGTGAGGTGATTAGCCCTTGTTGAATGCATCCCGATACATCATTGAGGTTAAACAAAGGTGTGTGTGGTTGGTATCCGGATGGATGGCCATTTTAGAAAATGATCTTATTGCTTTTGAGGTCACAACTGAATTATTGAGGTCACAACTTAAAGTTTCCACACTGCGTTTTAGCTTCGTGTCGTCCGACCTGTAATACATTTCCTGTGACCTCTTCAGTCCTTGATTTAGGAACCTTTTCAGCCGTGACCTTTTCAGAGGGACCTGTCAGGTCTACCTGATAGTGTGTGGCTGGCCTAATGTGGATTTGATTAAACATTTCTTAATCAATTAATTATTTTATGACGCTACAGGGATTCGAACCACAGGTATGAATCCAATGAACTACACTACTGGGACTCTTTTGGGAATAGGTAGGTATTTATTAAGAGGTTTGATAGAGGAAACTGTAACATCTTATCGTACCGAAAGAGAAAAGGAACACAGGATAGAAACGAAAGCCAGTTCTGCGAGGCTTCATGCAGACAAATCGTGCCATTTAGCAAGATCGTGCCTTCACTCTTGCACGACGGACAGGTATTTGGCACGAACCGGCTTGCAGGATAGATGTGTGATCCCCTTTTAGTATAAACAGTGCTTTATTTTATTCTTACCGTTTTTATTATTTTTGGATACTAGGTATTGAAATACCTAGTATCCAAAAATAATAAAAACGGTAAGAATAATGTTAATACATAGGATGTCTAATATAAACCTAACAAATAAGTGCTTTATTTTATTTATATTTTTTAACAGTAGGTACAATGTTAGGTACAATAGTGATAAATACAATAATATCCGTAAGGGAGTGCCTACCTAGATATAGTTACTTAATGGTAATAATACATACTTTATTATTATTTAAATATTATTTGATAGAGGGTACTGTAGCTGCTAAAGTTTTATAGTTCCCAAATCGAAAGGACAGGATAGGTGAAAGCCAACCTTTCACGCTTTCATCCCGGGCATAAATCGAACCCGCTACCTAACGCTTACAAGACGGGGGCGCTAACCTGCAGGCTAAACAGGCTGGCCAACATATGATGGTATTTGATCTTCCTTCAATGGCTTTTTGTCAGCTGTGCGGAGATAGCACTTTAAATGCATTAGTTCCCCATGGATTACTGAAAATAAGCAATGTGGGTGATTATCACTCAGGCTGGTTGAGGTTAATGGGAGGAGGAGGAGGGTAACTTATCGCCGAATGAATCGCCGTCACCAAAGACCTTAACCCATTGCAGTTACATATATTATAGTGATGTTAAGCCTTTGCTTCCCGGATTGTCGAATGTCTCACTTGAACTGAAAGGGTTATAGTACGGAAATATTGAAGTCTTTACAAGTCGAACAGATCTAGAGAGAGAGAGAGAGAGAGGAATAGAACAAGAAGGAGAGGAAGAGAGAGAGGAAGCATTAAACGGGATTGGAGAAGAAAGAGAAGGAAAATTAGGAGGCATGGATTTGAAGCGAGAAAGAGAGAGAGAGAGAGAAGAGACACAAAGAGAGGCAGAGAAGAAGATAGAGTGAGAGTTTGTGAGAGAGAGAAAGAGAGGGAGAAGAAGAAGAAGAAGAGAGAAAGGATAGAGTTAAACACTCTAGTCGTAATGTAAGGTGCTGATTTTGAAGCTTGAACTTCTTTAGGAGAGGGCCTGGTATTGAACCTCTTTATAGAAGAGGACCTGGTGTTAAACATGACCTATTCAGACTAACCTCAGTGGTGTAGTGGTTAGCGCGGTGGACTTTGGATCTGAAGGTTGGTAGTTCGAGCCAAAAAAAAAAAAAAAAAAAAAAAAAAAAAACAAAAAAACAAACCAAATTCCAAATTTAACCCCGGGGATTGCACTCATTCACATTTCACATTTCACACACTGATCGCTCTATCTCTAGAACCACAACACCTAGAAAGTTGAAATTTGGTAGGAATATTCCTTTTATGGTCCAGGTGTGCAATAAGAAAGGATTTTGCCAAAATCTAAACCGATCCTGAGATATGATCAATTTTTGATCGCTGAAATCTCCATAAGAAATACACAGAGTGCAGAGACTGCGGGAGAGAAATGTTCCGCTCTCGACCAACTTTTTGAGTTTCGTTTATGTTTTTAGTTTGATAAATACAAGTTCGGCCATGCCTTTTCCAGAAGTTTGGCCATGCCTCGGGATGAACTAGCGGGCTTCCGGAGCGAAGCGACGGAATTCAGCTAGTCTTATATTATAAGAACAAGATCCATTCACTCATTCACAGTTCACATTTCACATTTCACACACTGATCGCTCTATCTCGAGAACCACACCACCTAGAAAGCTGAAATTTGGTAGGAATATTCTTTTTATGGTCTAGGTGTGCAATAAGAAAGGATTTTGCGAAAATCTACACCGATCCTGAGATATGATCAATTTTTGATCGCTGAAATCTCCATAAGAAATACACAGAGTGCAGAGACTGCGGGATAGAAAACTTTTCCTCGCTCGCCTAATATTTGAGTTTCGTTTATGTTTTTAGTTTGATAACTACAAGTTCGGCCATGCCTTTTCCACAAGTTTGGCCATGCCTCGGGATGAACTAGCGGGATTCCGGAGCGAAGCGACGGAATTCAGCTAGTTAAGTATAAAAGCGTACTATAACTTTGATGAGTTCTTCTGTGATATTTGGGAGTGATCATTTTTGTGTTTGACTTGTGTTTCACAATATTGTAGAATATTGATAAATATTAAATAAAGTTACATTTGCATATAGGGAAATCCTCGTTTCATATCAATCCCCAGTTTGTAAACTCCAGCATAAAAGGAAGCGCTATCAGAGGAGGTTCAACCTGCCTTCCTATTTATTACCTGACTTTCAGCAGAAACTTCCCGAGCGTCAAGTAACACTCGTACACAAATCTACAAATATAAAAGCCCTAAGTATAAAACCTTAAGACTTGAGTTGCAATTAAAGATTTATCGCTATCAGACAAAGAGAGTATGATGTATTCTCTGTGTATATTGCTATAATATATAATGTATAGGTATAGAGGTACAAGTATAATAATTCTGTATAATACATATAATTCTGTATAATTCATGTAAAACAGAGAAGAAAACTAAATATAGGAACTAAGTACTTTCAGGCAAAAAATGAGAAAAAAAATCGCCAAGAACTTTGTGAAGGTAGAAACTGGTTTAGCATACAGACCGAAATGGATTGCACATCTCTTTCACGTTGTTAATAAATCTATTTTGATAAAGGTAAAGCTCTTAAAAATTAGTAAAGCTTTTGTAGTCCAGTGAACTACCCACGGGATCCTGAAAGTTTCCTCCATAGTTATTTGTGGAACATGTTTAACAAAATTTAAATTTGGACCAAAAGTTTGGGAGTTATTACGAAACGAACAGACATACCTACCTACAATGCCAAATTGTCAAGGTAAACCTTCTTCTGATAAAATCCATCTTTTCTTTACAAAGGCCGAACAGGAATGATCGTATGGTTTTAACCAGTCAGCCATTGGAAAACATACATACGAGCAAACTCGTATACAAAGATTACAAAGGCAATTGTTTATAGTGGTCCCAATAGTCTCTTCCTGAAAGACCTTCTCATTCCGAACTTCACAGCTAGACAGACATTAGACAGTTGGATGTTTTTCATTGGGTATGGCGTAGTGATCACTGCGCTCGCCTTGCACGCGGGAGACCCGGGTTCGATTCCCGGCGGGGTCATGAAATTTGTATCATGCAAATGATTGATTCCGTGACTGGATGTTGCGGGGCCCACTCAGCCTCGTGAGGAAAATGAGTAGCTATGACATATAAATGCGCATAGCGACCGGTGCCAGCATGGTAGGTAAACATTGGATGTTAGGATTATTGAGATATTGGAAAAAATCCTACAATGCTGCAGTGAGCACCAAAGTTGTGAAATAATAACACAAAGAAACTGCATTTACATTTTTCATTGGGTAAAAAGTAAGGAGGGCCATATTGGCCATGTTACCAGAGAGGTCCTTACTAAGCAAGCCTGACAAGAATAAAGTTCTGACCGATACTTAAACTCGTTCTGGTCATGGTCCTAATGGGCCTGATCATGGTCTTGTCTTGGTCTTGTTCCTAGTTCTGGTAACGGTCTCGGTCCTGTTCCTGGTCCTGTCTTGTCTTGTCCTCTTGTCCTACTAAGAATAATCCCCCGGTTTCATACACAACGCTTCTGGGACGAAAGTTGGCGCGGGTGAGCACCTGACGTCCAATGACTCACAATTCTCCACTTCGTCTTGAAGAAGACTATTGATCTTCCAGTCCATTTCATAATGCCGCCATTAGCGGTTCGGTGGTCAAAGTGATTCAATGTTTGTTTTTGTAAACGGTTCAACGGTTGTTAGGTGAGTGGTTTGTTTGTGTTTGGGTGTCACATGTGACCTCACGTCTGATTTGAGTCTGGGCTGTCTGGTGAAGTCTGGTAGTGTTCTATCTCGGGGTTGAGTTGTTCCCTGAACGGTCTATACAAGGTATGGTATTTTAAAGTCCAATTCTGTCTTGCGGTTGAGTTACGTATTTTCTAAATATCGGACGGATGCACGGTTTGTTTGTTTTTTTTTTTTTTTTTCCTTTAAAGCGCTTTAACTCTACGGGCAGTAGGTCGTTCACGCTGATATCCCTAGGTTACATTAGGTTGTATAGATTGAGGGTTCTGAAGTATAGGAGTAGAGAATCAACCCCTTCAACATCGTCAGATAGGGAGGGAGGTGAGGGCAAAGAGGAGCGGATGTGGGCATGTGTGAGGCAGACAAGGATGTGTTGGATGGAGAGGGTTTCCCCACATTGACGGTTTGGTTTAGTCAAATGACTGAAAGAAAATTTCTTTCATTTTAGTCCTAGCTATATCTGGAACCCTAGTTAGGAAGGTAGTGGACCTGCCTTGTATTAAGCGCTATTTCGCGGGTTCGATTCCCGTCTGGAGCAATTAAACTTTATCAACTTTGAAACCTCCTATTTTTGCCAGTCCTATATCGACAAGTGTTATTGCACCCTCTTTTGTCCAGGCAGACAAGGATGTGTTGGATGGAGAGGGTTTCCCCACATTGACGGTTTGGTTTAGTCAAATGACTGAAAGAAAATTTCTTTCATTTCAGTCCTTATAGGTATCTCTGGAACCCTAGTTAGGTTAGGAAAGTACCTAGTGGACCTGTCTTGTATTAAGCGCTATTTCGCGTCTTCAAATGCCGTCCGGAGCAATTAAACTTTATCAACTTTGAAACCTCCTATTTTTACCAGTCCTATATCAACAAGCGTTATTGCACCCTCTTTTGTCCGATTTAAAGCTTCATCTACTGTCTTCAGGATTTCTAAATGGCCATGGAGTTCCTCAAAGTGGAGCACTTACCCTATCTCGTCCTGTTCCTGGTTCACTCATGTCATGGTGACATCTACTCTAAACATACCACAGGGTAAGTGTACCAAAGAACTTTCAAGCTAAACAGGGTTGAAGTCACTTCGCTATTATCAGTCAATTTACTTAATTTTGTTCACATGAGGATAAGTTTATGACACAAAAATAACTCATAGAATTTTGTTTTAGTTTCCACAAAACTCCCCTACAAACATACCTAAATGCAAAATACAAACAGGCACCAAACTATAAAGCTAAGAATAGATCAGAACTAATAGAATTGAGAAACGAAATATTTACTTATTGCTGTTTTCGAGTACTTAAGCTATGAGAACCCAAGTACCTGTACTTTGTACCCATAACTTTTTACCTGTGTACAACAGTGTACATACCTATTACCTACATTTATGTAGGTTCATTACATTGACAACAGCAGGTATCAAACTCGAACCAATGGCTGAAACTTTGGCTTTAGGCTCCAGGGACCTCAAAACGTGTTTTGGCACTAAAAACTGACTTTATTATAGGATAAATAAACTAAAAAGTGGCAGGGGTAACACCTACCAATGCATAGGTAGGTACATAAGTATTTGTGCACTTGTTTGTGTCTTTGCCCCGAGGTTTGCTACGGGTAAAATGATACATACTGTCGGAAATCGAACCATGGAATCCTATAATGCAATCCCATGGATTAGATCTCAGTGAGATCATCTCACAGCTTGTCTAGGATCTATGGACCATTTTATAGAGGTTTTCGTTTTTATCAGTTCTTTGGACCCCGACACAGCAAGGGGCCCTATTTTGAGAACCACTGAAATTCATAAACATACATTTCTAACTTTTACAAGCTATTCCGTCTGGGAAAATTATAGACATTATTTTTTGAGACGAGAGAGAAAAAAAAAATCGAGGCAAAATTTTGTTCTGGAAAAACTAATTTGAGAAAATAATTTTCCAAGTTGTGAATTTTGAGAGTCAAGACGTCCTATCACCAAAACCACAACTCTATTCTCCTAATGACCTAACAACACGAAACTTACTAGACATTCTGGAATCCAAACATCTACCTTCCTTTATCTCTCTGTCTTGTTGTTTTCCTCTTCTCTTTTATCCCCTTTCTTCTCTCTTCCCTTCTCTCCTCTCACCTCTAAATAAGTTAGAATTAGCTTATGAGAGGTGATTTATTATTTAACCGATGAATGTAAAGAAAGTGCAAGTTCAAATTCGTCTCTCTATCAAATACTTACTAACTTACTTCATTTTAAATTAATAAATTACTAAATACCTTCATAATATACTTATCATATCACCACTTTCGGTGAGGTGATTAGCCCTTGTTGAATGCATCCCGATACATCATTGAGGTTAAACAAAGGTGTGTGTGGTTGGTATCCGGATGGATGGCCATTTTAGAAAATGATAATAATAATAATAGTGCTTATTTATACTGCTCGAATAGGACTGAAAAGTCCCTTTACTCTAGCAGTGGGCTACTACTATTATTGTGGTCAAATTCTCGAATTATATTGAGGATAAAATTCCATACCTCGGCTGGGATTGAACCCACGCCCTCCTGTTTACCAGGCGAGCGCCTTGACCACTACACCACCGAGGCAGGAAAATGGAAAATGTAAGCAGGCCGGTAGCTTCTAAAGAGAATATAAAATCCCCTTCACTAAAGACCTCAGTGGCTTAGTGGTTATATTCGTACATTGACTTTGAACCTCTAATAAACAGGATCAATCTTTTGGTCAGGTGGTATGGAAGAGGCTAACATGTTCACACTCCCACAGTCTCAAGTTGAACTTTATACTTTATCATTAACCAAACCGATGACACCATACATACTCTCTGACATCACTCAGTCTGATGACTAGATCTTTAGTCTTTACGTTATTTCAGATATTTGCCTCTATTACGGATTCCGAGTGGAACATTTTTGCCACCTACCTAACCTGTCTGACACAATACAAAACTAATGCCAGGTCGAAGCTTCCCCATCCGTGGCACAAGCTCCGGCTTTCACGGATGGGTATACCATTTGTTGTCCCTTTATTTGATTGAGAGAATTGTTCTGAAAAACCAAAAAATGGAAACTTAGAATAATAATATTCTGCAGTTATGATACACCCTGTAGATGTCTGACACAATACTAACATAATGCCTGTAATCGCTGTCATTTCTTTTCTTTTTCAAACACGCCCTGTTTCTTACCTATAATCAACCCTTAGCTACCTTTCCAGGATGTCGATAAGTTTTTATTCTTCTTCTTCTTCTTCTTCTTCTTCTTCTTCTTCTTCTTCTTCTTCTTCTTCTTCGATGTAGTTCATAATACATAGTACCTACAGATAGGTATAGGACCTAGGTAAACAGAGGGAGGTTACCTACCGTTTACAATTTTACATCCAACGTAAAGTCCGTTTTTAGTAACACAGGATCAATCTTTTGGTCAGGTGGTATGGAAGAGGCTAACATGTTCACACTCCCACAGTCTCAAGTTGAACTTTATACTTTATCATCAACCAAACCGATGACACCATACATACTCTCTGACATCACACAGTCTGATGACTGGATCTTTACGTTATTTCAGATATTGGCCTCTATTACGGATTCCGAGTGGAACATTTTTGCCACCTACCTAACCTATCTGACACAATACAAAACTAATGCCAGGTCGAAGCTTCCCCATCCGTGGAACAAGCTCCGGCTTTCACGGATGGGTATACCATTTGTTGTCTCTTTATTTGATTGAGAGAATTGTTCTGAAAAACCAAAAAATGGAAACTTAGAATAATAATATTCTGCAGTTATGATACACCCTGTAGATATCTGACACAATACTAACATAATGCCTGTAATCGCTGTCATTTCTTTTCTTTTTCAAACACGCCCTATTTCTTACCTATAATCAACCCTTAGCTACCTTTCCAGGATGTCGATAAGTACTTCTTCTTCTTCTTCTTCTTCTTCTTCTTCTTCTTCTTCTTCTTCTTCTTCTTCTTCTTCTTCTTCGTCTTAGATGTAGTTCATAATACATTGTACCTACAGATAGGTAGTAAACAGAGGGAGGTTACCTACCGTTTACAATTTTACATCGAACGTAAAGTCCGTTTTTAGTAATTTGGACTTCGACGTTTGTTTTTCTCCCGCTAGACGTCGTGTCTGTTCCAAGATGGCGGATCAAGCTCCAGTCAAGGTCACAGTTCCCACCTATCAGCAGTTCACACAGAAGTGTTTTCACAATCAGATCTGCAAGGGCGTCAGGTAGGTATTCGTCCCTCGTCAAATGAGCTAACATCTAAAATAGACACAATCTAAAATAGGTACCTCCGAACCTCCTATCTGTGCGCCGGGTCACCACGGGAACACCAGAACGAAATCCAAATACCTATTTGCAATCGAAAAACAAGTACCTACCTACAGAAAATTTTTACTTTCTATTACTACAGTATAGCGAGCTATACTAGTACCTAATGAAAGTATTGCAATCGGTCCAAATTTTTGTCATCGAACCCTGAACCTTCTGCATGGCAAGAGGAGCATTAGCGTAGGTATATTACCACTGGGCTAACTGTACCCCCAATTCAAACAAAGGTACACTCTACCCAAGAGGTTGACATGGCTTCTTTATGTGATTTATGTTTTCTGGTTTTCAGACTGACCTATGAGACAAAGTACGAATGTTGTCCTGGCTGGAGTCAAAATAGTAAACTGAGCCATGGTTGCAACCAAGGTAAAAATATTCAGTATCCAACCTAGAACTCAGCCTAGTTCTACCTTGGTGGTTGGAGGGTGGCCCCTTGCAAGCGCTAGGTCAAGGGTTCGGTTCCCCACCCGGGGCTAACTTTATCCTAAACAGATAGATCGTTCTCGGAACAGCCGGCTTTCTCCTATCCGATCTTTCTTCTTTCATCGATTTTATGGTGATCAGACCTCCTCCTTCTATTAAACCTCTAGAAAAAGAAACTAATAGCTTGTAGAGATAGGTAGAGGTAACTATATTAGAGGTTCAATGAAAATTTCTTTTATTCATTGGACTTTTTGCTTTTTTGAATTTCAGCGGGAGTCAAAACAGTAAACTGAGCCATGGTTGCAACCAAGGTAAAAATATTCAGTATCCAACCTAGAACTCAGCCTAGTTCTACCTTGGAGGTTGGAGGATAGCCCCTTGCAAGCGCTAGGTCAAGGGTTCAGTTCCCCACCCGGGGCTAACTTTATCCTAAACAGATAGATCGTTCTCGGAACAGCCGGCTTGCTCCTATCCGATCTTTCTTCTTTCATCGATTTTATGATGATCAGACCTCCTCCTTCTATCAAATCTCTAGAAATAGCTTGTAGAGATAGGTATAGGTAACTAAAGGTTCAATGAAAATTTCTTTTATTCATTGGACATTACCTGTTTGAATTTCAGCCGTTTGTTCCACTCCGTGTCAGAACGGAGGTAAATGTGTAGCTCCTGATACCTGCTCGTGTAACACCGGCTTTACAGGATCCTACTGTGAATCAGGTAATGACAATAATAGGTTATACCTAACTAAAAAAAAAAATATATATATATTAGGTATTCTAGGTATAGTGAGGAGAAAATTTCATACCTATAGGCTGGTATTGAACTCACGCCCTCCAGATTACCAAAAGAGTATCTCCAACACTGCACCACTGAGGCAATGAACACTACGCTGATTGGTATCGGCTCTTCCCAAGATTGCCGATTACACCCTGAAATAAGCAGAAGCACATTTTCGGTAGTATAGTGAGGAGAAAATTTCATACCTATAGGCTGGTATTGAACTCACGCCCTCCAGATTACCAAAAGAGTATCTCCAACACTGCACCACTGAGACAATGAACACTACGCTGATTGGTATCGGCTGTTCCCAAGATTGCCGATTACAGCCTGAAATAAGCAGAAGCACATTTTCGGTAGTATATGTCACGTGAGGCAAATATTGTTGTCAAGAACCCCGTGTTACAAAGACTTACAATATCACATTTCAATATTGATTCTTTCAGATGTGAATGAATGTGATCTGTCTTCACCTTGTTCTCATGACTGCATCAACACCCATGGCAGCTATGTCTGCAGATGTCCTTCTGGTCAGATCGAACCCACGCCCTCCTGTTTACCAGGCGAGCGTCTTGACCGCCACGTCTTGACCACTACCTACGTACCTATCCTAAGCTAGATTTGTACTCCCTCCCATGAGTAACCACTCCAGGCTAGGTGAGGGTGGGTGGAGGCCCCATAGAGGGATACGGAGGCCCGAACAGACACCTGAACCTACTTAGGTAGGTATTAGAGGACTTAATTTCTAGGTATATATCTCTGTTCTTTTTTCAGGCGACTACCCTTCCAAAAGAACACCAAACTTTGTTGAGAAACTCCGAAGTATCAAACCCAATCAAGCAGATTGGTATTGGAACTAGAATCAAATCACGAATCTTTGTGGTGAAGCAAAGAACTTTTCCACAACTTTGTTTGTATCACAGTATTACAAGTCTTTCATTTACTCAATCATCATGTATTATATTTATCATCGCTCATTTCTTTGACTTGTGATGCCGCCACTGGTCGCTACTCGATTAAAGTACTCACTTGTCCTCCCGAGGCTGAGTGCACCCCGAACTCCAAGCACAGAGCCGAAAAAAAAACCTCGGCCCCGCCGGGAATAGAACCCGGGCCTCCTGCGTGCAAGCCTAGTGTGATACCCACTCGGCCATGGAGGAACTAGAATATTGACATTGAAAGTAGGTAACTTGTCGTTCATCTCTTTTATGAATTAAATGTGTGTATTGAAATGAAAAGACGAGTGGTAAGTTGAACAGGAAAATGCTATGTGAGAAAGAGAACATTTTATATTGAGTCGAAAAATGCAATTGAAAAACTGGACAGACTGGACTGGGAAAATCTTACAATATCGATTGAAGTATTGAATTGGTTGTCATGGATACAACAATCTCCAAGAGGGGAAATCTCTACTCTTATTGGCTGACAGATGACAGAGCATAGAGAACTTTTCTGAGGGAGACTTGAGGTCGTGGTTATGTACCGACCGGGTTGAGTTGAGACAGGACTGGTTGAGACAGGATATTGTTTCTATAGTTTGGCATGGGAGTGGTAGGTAACTTAAAAACAAAGCAAGTTTACCAACCTTGCCTATCTCAACCCGGTAGGTACATAACCACGACCTTAAAGCTCCGTTGAGGACGCTTCTATCCAGAAGCATGGTTTATTTTCTCTTGGGTTGGGTCTAGACTGGGATCGATGGTCGGTTCTCCGTTGTGGACGCTTACTAAGAGCTGGAGGGGGGGGGGAATACCTAGGGAGGGAAAGTTAGTTTCGTTTTGTTTTGGTTTTTTTTTTTTTTTTACATTAACTTCTGTGCTTCACTGGAGTAGGTACGTAAATTAAACTATGTACTGATTGCATGAATGAATTGTTTTCATACTTTCCTTCTGTCAGTGTCGAGTATCTATCATTGAATTCAAATAACTTGCACCAGGACATCCGGTATCCAACGATTTGTTACTTAGTACAGAAAAATGTTACTCAATGTTGATAAAACCTGTATGAGAATATAGGTTTCACTTAGACAGTCGTCGTACCTCCTCAGATTGTAATAAAATTCAAGGGATTGGATATATATTGATTACTCCACTAGTAGTTGTCGTGTCGGTATAAATGAAATACGCGGTCATAGTCGAAATTCGTAAACTATTCCTCTATCAAAATATAATACAATCGGTCATGGATGTTTACCACACGCCTTAGGTAGCTCGATATCGAAGTAGAAGATGCTTACATTGATAGTTTTGATGTGTAGAAGGTGTTGAGTCTTGAACCCATAGTCCTTGAGGAGTCGGTTTTTCGGAACGTATTGAAACGTTGTCTTTCCGCCAATCCGTTTGTAGCCGGCTATGTCCTGGAGCGAGTGAAATACCTTACTACTTTGAGAGTTACTATGATACACTCAGGATCAGTGCAGAGGTGAGATGACCTAATTGGTTCATCAGGATAGTATAGTAAACTGATTATCACTACACAAGAACAACAGGAATAAACGTGACTAGAGAAAATTATTTTCAAGTAATTCTATTTTGCTACTTGAACTGGTAGGTGCGATCTGTGTATCGATGGTCGCTACTTCGATCCATTCGTGTGAATAGTTTGGGCATCGACGCAACACTAGAAAGGATAAGGCGTTTGAAATGGTCACGTACCTAATCTACGTGAACTCTTTCCAATTGTGTTCCTGTGAGGGCACTCTCCCATAGGGTCGGAACCGAGGTGACATGAACCGTAACTTTAGGCGGATTAGTTTTTATCTTCGCACAAGCTTCGCAACTTCTGACCAATCGCTCGATATCGCGATCAATGTTCGGCCAGTAGACGTAACGTCTTGAAAGCTGTTTCATTTTTGTCACGCCTAGGTGAGTTTCGTGTAACTCAGCCAGAATTTGGGATCGTAAAGCGGTAGGTATCACGACGCGATCTTTTCGAAATAAGATACCATCGACTAGTGTATAGTCAGTCTCGTTTGAATTGTTTTTCATTGAACGAATAATTTGACGTAATTCAGTGTCGTTCTCAGTCTCTAACTTTATTACCTGAGATGTAATTTTGTTACTTGAAATTTGAAGAATAACTTCGCCGTAGAGCTGATTAACTTCCTCTCCAATTGATTGTTCAGGTGAAGACGTGTGAGTCGAAATCGGGGCGCGTGACAGACAATCTACATTCTGATTATCTTTCCCCTTCTTGAACTGAACGGAGTAGTTGAATCCTGATAAGAAAGACGCGTAGCGGAGGAGTCGAGCTGAAGTCATCTGTGGAAGAGATTTATTCGGATGAAATATTCGTGTCAAAGGTTGGTTGTCAGTGACGAGCGTAAAATGTTTACCAAACAGATAATTATAGAAGTGTGTTACGCCAAATACAATAAGACGAGCGTAAAATGTTTACCAAACAGATAATTATAGAAGTGTGTTACGCCAAATACAATAGCAAGCGCTTCTCGATCAAGCTGGCTATAATTCTGTTCAGAAGACGTAAGAGATCGTGAGGCGTAAGCTATAGGATGTTCGATATTGTTGACAACATGACTAAGCACACTGGCTATTCCATATGGTGATGCATCTGTAGTCAAAGTAAGAGGTAAGTGAGGGTCGAACGGAACAAGTACTTTGTCACTGCACATGATGGACTTGAGTTGAAGGAATGCTGCTTCGCATTGTGATGTCCAGAACCAACGTTTGTTCTTCCTCAGTAGACAGCGTAATGGATATGAAATAGAAGAAAAGTCAGGTATGAATTTCGAGTAATAGGTAACTAGACCTAGAAATCTTCGTACTTCGTCAGAGTTTGACGGTCGAGGCATGTTTTGAATTGCTCGCACTTTTTCAGGCGATTTGCTAATCTTGTTATGTTCGATTACATAACCAAGGTAGTCGATTTTTTCGAGAAAAAATGAACATTTTGATTTGTTCACATGTAGATCATAATCTGATAGTCTTTGTAAGCAGGCAAATAGATTAGCTGTACATTCTTCTATTGTTTTACCGTGTACTACAATGTCATAGAAATAGGCGTCGACTTTATTTAAGCCTCTGAGAATTTGAGATAAAATCCTATTGAATTCGGAAGGTGCAACTTTGATACCGAAACTTAATCGATGCATGAGGTATGTCCCTCTGTGTGTTTGAATGGCTTGAATTTTCGCGCTTTCCTCGTCTACTTTGAGGTGTAGGTAAGCTTTGTACAAGTCGAGCTTACAGAAATATTTTGAATCTCGCAAGCTATGTGATATTGTTGACCATCGAAACACCCAGTTCCTTTCGGACATTTTAGTTAATTTTTATGTTGTCTGGATCACTGTCGGGATCTTGTTTACAACAGGGGTTCTTCTCGTGTCATCATAGTGTCGTAATAAAAGAGTCGTAGCATAGTTTTTTCTCGTTAGTTCGTCACAGGTCTCAATGCATCGAGAGATGTCGCGCTATATCAACTAACGCTGAAGTTACTGTTGTACATGAACATGATCTAGCAAACGAGTTAACGTCTGTGAAAGCCACTCGTGTTAAATAGCCTCGGACTCTCTGTTAACCTAAGCTCTTCGTCGAAAGTATGTTAGATGCTCTGTCTTAAGTTCTTTTAGCAGCTCTTTGCTGTCGTGTACGCTTCGCAGTGCATAGCTTAGTTCCTTGATCTAGTCGTCGTCGCAGATGATCATGCCAGGTTGGTCAAGCTGAGGGGTCCTACATGTGGTTTGTTAGATGTGCGAGTGCAAGCTCAAGGTCTGTAATGAAGTTCCATGCATTCGGAAAATGAAGAGCAATGGATCAAGTTTAAGATTCCCAGTGTTTGAGGAGTGTACTCTAGAGTTCGAGATCCGAACCTTTTAACAACGAATGCCCACACCTTTAGTTTGTGTTAGAAGATGAACCAGCATGTTATGTTGAGTTTACATTGTAGTACACCCTTTCATCCTGTGTAGAGATGACTCATACATAAGATCAGACCGAATTTGCTTTATCGTTTACTCATGGGTGAGTAGTGCCTGGTGTAAGGTAAGTTTTACTCGTTTAATTGTTAACGGTCAGTCTAGAATGCTGCCCTTACATGTTTATCTAAGAAGTTCAAGTTAAGTTGGGGTTACACTCCTAATAGCTAGACAAGCTAAGCTATTGCTCAAACTTATTATGTACTAATGGCAAAGACTTACCTTCGTTTGTTTGTAAGCTCCAATAAGACCACGTTCACAAAGAATACCGGCCAGTTAAGTTTGTTTGAGCTGAACTTAAATTGAGAAGTGGGAACTTAGATCGAAGTCTAGGATGGTGCCCTTTGCACTAAGTTCGGCGATCCTTCTTCATATGGCACGCTAAGTTATACTTCTGTTCCTCTTACTGTCCACTGAATCGTGTAACATGGACTGCCAGTACTGCGTGAGGAACCCTGCAGTTACCTATGCGCCCTGATTTGTAACTTGAATTGGCGCTATCTGTCCTTTTTGACTACACCTCATTTAGGTAAGTAATAAGATGGATAGCTTAGCTGAGAATACCTTTCTGTAAATAGAGTGTTTAAAAAGCTTTGCATAAGCTACCTTTTTTTAGCCAACACACCGGCAATGACAGTTCAATCCAAATGTTAACGCGCTTTTGCGCTTTTGGGCAAAAATGTTGCTCTTGCAAGGCATGGCATGCGAGATGTTCTCTTTCAGCTATTTCTCGAGCTAAGTAACCTTCGAGTTCCGTTAAAGTAGCGGACATAGATAATCGCTGACCCCAAGCGGAGAACAGACATAAGTTTTTGGTCTGCCTTTGCAAGCTGAGACACATCTAATGTTTACACCCCCAGTTACTTTCTAATTATGTTCGTTTGGTGGGATATGCGTGTTATCTACTGCAATAA